>NC_135704.1:5671528-5809028 GCF_964276395.1 Gasterosteus aculeatus | reverse complement strand
ATATTTTTGTACCCTTCGCCAGATCTGTGCCTCGATACAATTCTGTCTCGGAGGTCTACAGATAATTCCTTGGACTTCATGGCTTGGTTTATGCTCTGATATGCACTGTCAACTGTGATACCTTTATATAGACAGGTGTGTGCCTTTCTCAATCCTGTCCAAGTCCAACTGAATATAGCACAGGTGGACTCCAATCAAGTTGTAGAAACATCTCAAGGATGATCAGTAGAAACAGGATGCACCTGAGCTAAATTTTGAGTGTCATGGCAAAGGCTGTGAATACTTATGTACATGAAATCAGTTTTCACTTTGTCATTATGGGTTGTTGTGTGTACAATGTTGAGGAAAGTAATCCATTTTGGAATAAGGCGGTAACATAACAAAATGTGAAAAATTGAAGCGCTGTGAATACTTTCCAGATGCACTGTATGTAGTGACTATAGTACAACATTCAAAAACACAAAGCCCAAAGACTTACACAAACATATGCAATTAAAAACTGACCTGAACCCGCAGCTGACCAGCTGCAGATCCAAATCAAGGGTAACCAATGTCAATTTGATTTCACCTTCATTTTATCCAACTCATACCCCTTGAGGTTCAACCTGAGGCTTCTTATCTCAATGTGGTTTGACGTCAGCAAAATGCTGTTCAGACCGCTATATTGGATTTGATTCCTAATGAATTGCAATTATTTTAGTCATCCAAGCTAAATTAATGATTTATCATTAATGAAATCTATGAAAGAGTTACATATTTTAATTGCAACAGCACACATACAAACTGAAGGCTAATCATATCCCATGAGGGGCAGGCAGGGGAACCCAAACGAAGGGTGAGGGGTTCAAAACGTGACTATTCCTCCAGAGATAATGTTGGAGGTGCTGCGGGAGTACGGGGTGAGAGGGGTCCCTACTAGGGGCCATCCAATCCCTGCACGCCCGAAGCAAGAGCTCGGGTGCTCGGCAGTAAGTTGGAGGCGTTTCCCGGTGGGGGTTGGCCTTCGCCAGGACTGCCGCTTGTCACCAATCTTGTTTGTGGTTTTCGTGGACAGGATATCGAGGCGTAGTTGTGAGGCGGAGGGTCTAGAGTTTAAGGGTGCTGCAGTTTTCATCGCTGCTTTTTGCAGCGGTCGGGATGAGGATTAGCTCCTCTAAATCTGAGGCCATGGTTGCCTACTCCCGATAGGGAATGTGTCCTTACCCCAAGTGAAAGAGAGCAGCGTTTTCGTCACAATAGTGCGGTAAAGCACTATTCCAAATCAGAGTATGATCACAGAGACTCAACTAATCAAAGGACCTTACTTGTAGAATCAGGAAGAGCATTTCGTTGGCAGCATTTTGAGACTGGTCGCAGAAGTCAAGACATGCCAGATTTGTAGGACTCTGATTAGCTGGACAGCCACCCAGGTGGATATCATGCCAGGACACTCGGCCAGCAAAGTGACAGGAATGAGAATGTCAAAATACATATTATAGGATAGAATGGAAAGCCATTGCACAAGGGTCAGTTTTATCTCAAATAATATGTCCTTTTTTTAATGCAGGATTTCATCAATTGAATTTTATTAAAAGACAAATTTGAGAGGAGGCAGCGGCCACTTATTTCCTGAAATTCTCTTTGCATCCTCACAGAAATCAAATGCTCAAACAAAAAAGAAACCTTGTTGGCTGCCAGACAAACAATAGCCATCTTCATTGTTAACATTCATTGTAACAATTTTGTTGGAGTGGCTCTGTTGCGAGGCCTGAAGGGACAGCTGTCAGTGTTAACAACTTGCCAACTTTTAGAGCAAGTCATCCGAAAGGAGTTGGCAACACTGGTCTGGATTTTTTCATTTGGATACTTTGACAATCTAGCTTAGGCTCCTCTTGCTGGTTTCTTAAAAGGTTTCCAACCCCAGCTCTAACACAAGACAATTGATCTTTGTTTACCGTAATGATTCAGTCAAAATTAAAAGGGACTTTCTCTCACTGGCTAAAATTGGTATGTAATAAACAGGGATGGAACATGAAGGAGGACAAGAGAACATAAAAGGAAAAGAGTCTGAATGAGGAGAGAGGAGGGGACCGGGGGAGAGTGATGTACAAAGAAAAAAAGACAAGAAGTCCGCTAGAAGCACTGCTATAATAAGACAGCTGAGACCCATTCAAGATGAAAAAATATAGGCAAAAGGAGAGAGAGTGGAAAAGGTGGGCAATACCAAAAAAAGGCAGAGGAAATGAGCAACGGGCTGCCTGGAAAGGAGCAGGTAATGGGATGATAGCAAAACGGGCAGATTTTAAGAGGAGACGCAGAGTGAAAATAGCATGAGACAAAGTGAAAGGGAGGCAGAGAGGTTCTGCTGGAGAAGCTTGTTACTGCTGAGCCAACTCATGGTCGCTTGCCATCTCCAAGAGCTAATTGGCACTTCCAGTGTGAAAACTCAAGCCTGTGTACTCATTGTCACAGTCATACTGCACACAAACACACACATACAAACTTACAAGGGGTAGAAAGAGTTGCCTAAACACTTCATGGGCTAAGGTTCTTTCAAATGATTTGAAGATAAGTGACAGAATGGTGTTAGTGACACAATGTCTGTCCTTCCCCTCACTGATACTGTGTCATGGCTATCGGGACATTTAAAAATGAAGTATGGCAATAAGAGCCACACATCAAAGGCAGAGAGAGAGGCTGTGTTTAAATCTTACTCCATTCAAGTAGTTTGACTTTAAGCTAACATTGGCTGATATAACCGTCTTGTTGGTTTGGGATATTTTCTGTTTCCATCACTGCATCATTGAGAAAGCTTGGCATGCTATTTGATTTTTAGCATCAATTTCAGGGAAATCAGAATCACAATACAATTAAAGAAACGTTACACTAACTTAAACACAGCTGCAAAATCTGAAGGTAATAGTCGACCACAAATTTGTCATTGTGTGCTATTGTTGCTCATGCAACATCTTAAACAGGAGGGACAAATGTGTGTCTTGTCCTCTTGCATCGGTGATTTTGAATTAAGTGTAGATGGAGAGATGAGAAACCAGTCTTATAGTGCTTTACAGTTTTGAGACGCTACTGCATCCTGTTTGCTTGGAAGGTATGAGATACTGAGGAAAGGACAAAAGAGGATTAGCCAGAAAACACATATACAAACATATATGTATTATAGGGTTGGAACTCACTCAAACTGTATTCAGTGTTGTGGGTTAATGTTCACAATGAATAGAATTTAAAAAAATGTATCTGATAACAGTAAATATGAACACACAAACCATGTCGTCAGTGTGCCTCATCTCGTCCCATACTCACTGTTAGTTATGTTTATGCGCACAAAACGACAAAGAAAAAATAAAGAGCTTTCCCTTTTAGGTCAGATAAAGTGTACGTAGGTTTTTCTAGTATTCATATTTCTGAAAATATTGCATATTAATACTTTTTCCATCTATTACATTGCAGCAAATTAAATAATGCTGTTTATACTGAAAGGCAAGACTTATGTGTGGGTGTTGAATCAAGCATGACCTCTGTACAGGGTCACTGTGTGAAGGAATATCAACTCCAAGGCTTATTCCAACTCACTACAGCAAAGTTCTGTTGGACCATATGGTGTAAACAAAGAAAGACATATGTGGTGGCGGGCGTGGTTTTGGCGTCTGCAGGGGGAGAGGGGGAGTGGCTCAGGGAACGGTGCCAGGTGGAGGCAATCGGCCTCAGCTGATTGTATACTGACTGTTTGTCTTTAAAATGCAGTAGGGGCGAGCGGGAGGCGAGCGACGGTGTGAGAGAGCGAGACGCCGGGAGGCCTCGCGGAGCAAGGAGAAAGCATCAATAAAGAGCTCATTGAAACCAAACCCACTGTGTCGTACCGAGTCTGTACCCCCCCCCCCCAAGCACCCACGCCGTGACAACATAGTTGCTGTATGCCTAGATATTGTGCATTAAAGTAAGCCCGGCTAGCTGTTTATGTATACTAAGAAAACCACAACCCGTCCATGGTCAAAGTACGTCAATCCTCTCTCTAGGAAAGAGAAATACGCATAATTAAAAAAAAATTTAACTATTTTAAGTAAGGTGAGTTTGATTGTATATCTGCTTAAAAGATAGCCCCTTCCACAATGTCGCTGTTGGATGGGGCAGCAGTTTCTGCTGTAGCTGCCGTAAGAGCAGTGCAAAGTACCTCACTGTTGAGATAGCCGATGTGGGGCGCGATCACACACATGTACTAAAAGCACTCATAGCTGGTCCAGTTTGAAAACAAAAGCAAGGAGAAGCTTGAATAACGACACACAGAGAAGAGCGGGGGACTGTAAACATTGCTCAACTATAACTTTACATGGCAAACCGTAATATTGCTCTGAATGTTGTGTGTTACTTCTGTAATTGGGCTTTTCTGTTTTTTACTGCATTCTAAATCTAAAACAAATAGGAATTCAGTGATCTCTTTTAGCAATTTGGGCAATTTTAAAATTTGTGAAAATGCAGCACTGATTTCAAATAGAAATGTCCTCGTTTTGAACGGCCAACTAGCAGAGCCGGGCTGCTGAGGGCGGAGGGTCTCTGCTTTCTACATCAAGGAAAATGAGACTTCCATTACAGACCCTGGCAACTACTGCTCCCCAATCTATGTAATCCAAAAATGCCAGCTGCTGACATCTCAATCACATTCACCGCCTCCCTTGAAAAATCTAAGAGCCAACCAGAGGAGGGCTGCAGAAGCCTGTATTTTTTTGCCAAAAGTGACAAGGCAGACTCTCCTGCTCTGTTTGATGGTGTGGCATGTAGGACGGCATTGGGCGATTTTTAATGGACTGATTTAGAGAGAACCTGCAACCAGAGGATTCACTCCTTTTGCAGGGGATGTATTCTTGATTGATGCATTAGAGGGTGGTTGATAAAACTCTGCACTGTTATTCTGTTATGGATAGGTGCAAATATGGACATAATAAAACCCCAAATGTGCAAAGGGATGGTTGTGAAACAGTGCTAACTAGACATGTATCCAACATGACTTAATGACACTATTTATTCAGTCAGCATATTGTATCAGTCGTTGCTCGTGGTGAGGTGTACACACAAGACACAGGCATGTCCCACGCATTAACTCTGTGGATGCACAAGCAATCAGACATTGTTTAATCCAAGCGAGAAGGAACAGCACTATAGATCAGATCCAAGACTTTTCTGATACATATCCCCATAGCCCCTCACAGATTAAATCAATTAATCTTTCTCTTCCTGTCATATATTCATTTAGATCTATTTAAAAACATGTTTATATAAAATGTACTGTGAATTTATTGATTCCAGTTCATCTATAACTTCAAACTAATTTGTGGATGTTTATCCATGTGAAAACTATTTCAATAATTCATCAACTGATAAGCAGACTATTTTAATTACTTCCGTTACTGCTAGCTTACTATTTGAACTATAAATCCACTACTCCCAAGTAACTTGCTAATTATTTTTCCACAAATCCTAATATATAAGTATAATATTGAAAATGGAATAGTATTTTCTTCTTTTCATCAAATTGATTGAGAACCTACAATCTTTCCCTGTACTACCTGCAGAAGATGCCGTTGGGATACAAGGATCCTTGTTTGGGATTAAGGCCACCTGCCCTCTTGCCTTCATTTGGAGAACCCTTCCCCCAAACAGATACAGGAAATATTGAATTATCTTTAACAATCCCACTGCTTCATTGGGCCCTGATACAATCGTAGGGCCTCTAATTAAAAATGAATCATCTTCAACTGATATTACATGTTCCTTTTGGAAACGTATTCAGAAGATCTAAATAATTCATCAACACTAATGCAAATGGCTGATGAATGGCACGATGACTAATTTATTATTATTGTAATATTAGAGCTCAAATGGAGTAGATGTGTGTAATTTGGAAAGAAGGTTCTATTTTAAGTACAGCCTAGTCTGGAGAGGGAATTATTGTTGGCATTAATCAGGTTGATAGGAAATGAAGTTTACTCTTGATACATTTTAAATGCTCTTACATATACAGTATGTGTATATTTATACTCATTCCACCCATATTGGTGTGCTTCCTTTATGGATTGATAGACACTTGTGAGGAAAATAAAGAAATAACAAGAAAATAATTTATTTCGGATTTCCAGCATTTCACACAGCGACCTCAGTCCATCGCTCTACTCTGCAGACCACTTTCTCCTCAAGGGGGCTCATTGTTCAACTCCCACATAACGAAGGCCTCCATGCGACAGGCAAAACAGAAATCATTGATTTCAACTTTCCCTCTATGCTTTACATCACACTTGCTAACCTGGATTGAACTAATTGTCTTGTACCCTCACGGTACTCTTTTTGTAACCCAAGGGCCTTTACAAAACGGTTATGCCCTACATTAGAGCTACCTAACCTCCGAAAGGATACTGCTTCTGCCTTAGAAATGAGGTCTCTAATAACATATTGATTAAAAATGAATTCAGTCCATAAATGCGAACACAGGAAAGAAGAAATATTACAAACTACCAAGCGCTGGCTACGATCTGATAGATGCAAGTGTAATTGCATTCCTTTCAGACCGAAGAGGAATAAAAGCATTTGTCGTGGATCCTACACTAGAAGCAAAACACTCAAAAAAATAATCTGAGTATAATTTCATTCCCTCTTCTTCTAAACTCCATTTTCGACATTATGCAATTAACCACTGATTAAATGCTCATGGTTGACTAGACAAATGTTCTAAACTGTTAATCATTATCATAAGAAAACAGATAATTAGAAGTTTAAAATGAGCTTTTACAAAACATTAAATTCCAAACCTGTGTGGGACTGGACTCCCGGAGAGCTCATCATTGAAGGACGGCCATGTCCATTTGTTGCTCATTTAGTTAGTAGATACCTTTTTTTTGTCCGAACTATACTAGGCTACTTCAAAAACCCCAGTGGTTTGTCTCAAAATTCATTGCAAACTTTCATGGTATCCAGAGGATGGGTTATGCATTTGGCTGTCAATTTTCTTTGGGCTACTTTCTTAATCCCAAGGCTTATAAGGTGGTTCCACGGTCGGCCGTGCATGCGCCTGTCACCAAGAGCTGTAAGCTGTCACTATGTACACCACTTTACACTTGCCTCCTCCATCAATTTCCTTCATGACTTTTGGTATCTACACATTGTCACTCGCATCTCAATAAATACAAACGCTTGTTCAGTGGTGCTAGACATTAATTCTGACCCATCTCGTGTCTGTTTGGGACACATGAATATACTTCCTTCTTCACAGGGAGAGATGAAAATGGTTGAAGTTAACTTGTCAGACTTGTGTTGTAATTATTCACCTCAGACATACATACATACATACAGTGTTGATTAAATTAAAATAATTACTCTGAAAGTAAGTTCTCAAATGACCTCATGGACTGTGGATAATATTTAATAATTTCTGTATGTGTGTGCAGGCATGAGTAGGTGACTACATGAGTGACTCACAAGTAGACAAATAACCCCTTGATAAACATATTCTGCAAAAGTGATTTGAACCTGCCAATCAAAAAAAGGCACTGACATAATTACTTACATCAATAATGACTGCTGACTTGATACGTCAGTAAAAATACACCTTTTTTAGGGGGCAAAGAAGTGTCTTTGCACAGTGTATGTAAACCTCTGCTTTCAACTGCATGTGTACCATCTCCAGGGCTCTAATATTGGATTATGGGTCCCTGGCCTGCCTTATTGAGAAACTTCTCAGCAGGAATATTTAAGGGTGGGTACACAATGGGCAACATAGTCCTACATTTATGATATTTTCTATTAATGTCCTGAAAATAAGACTCAACTCGGCTTGCATCAATTGCTCTTAACCAACCAAATCCGTTTAGCGTGCGCTGAATACTGAATTTCACTTAATCAGAAATTGGAGGTGTGTTGCAGATTGCAAAACATCTGCCCTTATAAAATGCAATGTCCTGGCATCAAGCCCCTTGTTTCACACATGGCAAGAAAAAAGGGTCATCACTTAAAAGAAGGATATTTGGAAAATACCTACTTATGCTTGCGATGAAAGAAAACATGATGTCATGCACAGGAAATGGCGTTAGTAAAACTGTCATGTCCTGTGATTTCCTGTTTTATTTTGAAAATATACCTCCCTCTCGTCTCTGGCAACTTGCCCCTTCCCCCTGTGTCCTGGTCTGATTGTCTGCCCTGCCCCTGATTGTTTCCACCTGTGCCCCTACCCTGTGTGTGTATATATTGTCTGCGTCTCCCTTTGTCCTGTGCCAGTTCGTCTTGTCTCATGCCAGGTAACCAGGGTTTTGTGAGTAGTAGTTTTCCTCGACCACAAGTGATTTTCAGTTCAATGGCACTTGCCTATTTGTTAATAAACTTTTGATTTCTTTTTAACTTTGCCTGCGAGTCGTGCATTTGGGTTCAGGGCCATTGTCCAGTCGTGACATATGATTGGCCATTGTTTACGTTTGCCCTCAGTCCATCTGCTAACACTGGCCGAAATACATGCAGTTTTACTGATAATCTATTTAAACCGTTTTATAAAATTGACATCTTCCCACTTTGAATTTGTGACAGTAGATCATGCCAGTGACCATAGATATGATTCTAAATCTTTGGTTGACATAATTGAAACACTTGGCCAGCCATTAGTGTTTTGAGCAGCACGGATGGTTGTTTTAACAGCAGGTGAGAGAGCTTCAAACAAAGCAGGACCAAGTCAGTTAGGATCTGTATGTTTAAAACATCAGTTCCCGGCTCTGGGCTACAAGGTTATTTTCGAGAGTGTTGAGTTAAGGATCAGCACTCTCTCCTACCTCATGCCTACTGCAGTGTCACTAAGCCATTGTGTTCCAGTGGTGCTGCTGAGTGGCAGACGTTCACTCAGCTGTTAAGTGGTAAATGGACAGTAATTATTAGTACTTCGTCTTTTGACCATTTAAAGCGCTTCAACACTTCATGTCATCATTCACAAATTGATGGGGCCACCTGCCCAGCAGGACTCCAACCACCATTCAAACACCGTAAGCACAGCTATGGGAGCGATTTGGGCTTAAGTAGCTTGCCTAACGACAAGTCAACATAGTTAAATTGTGGCGGCGATCGAACTGCCAATCCTGAAGGATCTACCGCTGAGTCGGTCTGCAAAAGACTGCCAGTGCCCTCACGTGTGAACTTTTGATGAATAACCAACAGCCGCAAATGATACAGAATCCTGTATTGGAGGTGCTGACGATGTTTCAATGTATTCTGTTGCATTTATCAATCAGAAGTCTTTCCTGCTATGAAAGGTACATAGTATACAGGTTTGCTTTGTGCTGTGTATTTGTTAAAAATGTTATCAGTTATTAGCAGTAATCAATATAAACAAGAGCATTACAAGTAAGATTACGTGCGTAGCCTGTTAGATCACACTATGTAGTACAATTTGTTTTTCTAAGTGCCTCAGATCCCACATACAGTAAGTGCAATAAAATGGCCTTCTAGTGACCAAAGATTGTAAATGTATTGCACTGTAAAAGTACAGCAATACGTGCCAATGTATAATGTTTGGAGTTAAGTAGAATTAAACTGTCTTCATATAAAAGCATACATTTTTTGTATTTTACTCTGAAAGGATTCACAAATATGAATATTAAAATAGTGGCTGTATTTTATTTATTTGCCTGCATAGGTCGCTAATCTTCTATAAAATAAATTGAACAAGACTACCTTAAGAAGCCAGAAGATTTGTTTTGCAAATGTCAAATGAGATATGATGAAGACCTTGCTCATTGGAATGGTGATGGCTTCATTATGACTTCCACCTTGGCTTGGAAAAAGAGACCTTGAGACAAGAAAAGGCAGAGACGAGAGGGACAGATTGTGGGTCAGACCAGGCCTGAGGAAAAGCAAGTCAGAAACAAATGAAGACCGACTTCCATGAGCAGAATAACAAACAGCTCGCAGGGAGGACGTGAAGGGCGCATTGAATTAGTGTAAAGATAAAGACATCAGGGACCAGTTCTGCAACCCTGTAAACCGCTTTCTCTCCATCAGTGGAAGACGGCACAAAGTAGGAGGACTACACAGCATGTGAGTGAAAACATTATCTGGCAGGTTAAAAGTGACAGCAGATAAGCCGATGGGCACTAGTCAGCATTTAATTCTACCCTCTTAACTAGTTGCACTAGGAAAAACGGCACTTTGAATGCGACCTAAGAATGTGTGCACGGTGACAACATCATGCTTTATCTTTTACATCACATTGGCGAACTAGAAAGATGAAGTCAACAGAATGCGGAGCCCTGCCCTGTTTTTGCAACCGCCACTCCTGTTACGAGTGATTTAAATGAATACCCACAAACTGAAGTTGTTGTATTTGATATATGAAAAACAAAATTAAGCTCACCAATATGTCTTGCACTGCTGAGTCGAATATGATTTAGACCTGTGTGTGTGTGTGTGTGTTCGTTATTCCTTTAGTGGTTAGCAAAACATACTGTCAAAAACCCTAAAGTGATATGGAGAGAAGCAGCCTACAGCTAACTGCAGTTTGACCAGTCCGCCACATTCAATAAAAGGGGTTTCAACAAAGTGTGAGTCACTGCAACTTTGAGATGTCCTTAAGCATGCAGCCATAGCTGGCCACATAAAACATTATGCACTGGACACTCAATCATTCGGTCACACCCCACCGATTGCATGATCCTCCCGGTGGAGATATATTTAATTTTGACAGTTATTTTCCTGAGTTCTGACACGAGGAAGCCAAACCACCAGATGTTGTCCTTTAAGGAGGATTTTCCGTTCTGTCTAATCAGTGATGCAGAAGGCAAGACCCAAGAATGCAAATGAAGTCAGTGAAGCCGGGGGCAGAGCAGTGACATTCAATCCACAGGACTATTATAGAGGACATGGGAAACCACATATTAGAGGATTTCTCCACAGTTATGGTCGAGAAAATGATCATTTGTAATCTTTTGTTATCTTTCTCTTTTGGCTACTTTTGTATTAACAGGAAATCTATCAATAGAAAATATTGCTTAGCTGTGTTGCCTTCTGCTTTTCCTGCGTGGGTTTTCTCTGGGTTCTCCTGGTCTAAACTCATGCCGTTTAGCTTAATTACCGACTGCCAGTGGTAGATAATTGAGTGAATGGATGTCTGTCTCAATGCGTCAGGCTGTGATCTACAGCCGACCTCCAGGGTGTAGCCCGCCCCTCGCATAAAGTGATCTTTGAGTGGCTCCGTACACCCCCTCCCTCCAATCCTCGAAAGAATAAGTGTTATTGATAATGGTTGGAGGATTTTCTGTTGTCAGTAACATTTTCTACACCATGTTCACCTAATACAATGTGCACTACAAAGCGTGCGGTCATTAGCATGCCTGTTGTCCTGATTGCTGCCGGGTTTTTTTCTTTTCCCATGAATTTCCTGCTTGGTGAACTTACTAAAGATACCTCCCCTAAGTGTAATTAGGCCACACTTGACGTTTCAAAATCTTCCTGCCTCTTTCAAAATCGTATTGATTTCTGAAGGCAGTTGGGATATGTGGTTAAAGGTAGGTGTTATAGTTTAGGGTTACAATAAATGCTAACTGTGTTTGCCAACATAGGCCAATTAGGGGAGTACTTTTGTAGAGTGCTGTGAGATCCACTAAGAAGGTTTGAATGGACATACAACTTTGACTTGATTTTGAACAGAATATGGTTTGAGAAAAAACAAATAGAAGTCAAGCAAACATCTCCTACCAAAACTTTCCCAATCACTTAACATGCAGTTCAGTGTGCCACAAATCACAAGTTTATGGGGGAACTGCATAGATTTTACACATCAACATCCTCTCACATTAGTTATAACTACTGCATGTGTGAATAAGGTTGTAAAGAGTCTTTTAGGGATCCAGGGAGAGATGTGAAGTCTGTTAATTATCTCTGTCATGGCAACAGCTGCTGGAGCGGAGAAGGTATTCTACAACGATTTGGAGCCTTCCACACCCCCCAAAAAACAAAAAGGAACAAAAAACGTGTTATAACTTTTTATCTATAGTCCTTAAAACCAACTTGTAGAATAGACCGTAGAGGTATTCAATAAAATATGGTTATTCAAAGCATTCTAAAAACCAGTGGACAGTATATTACTCTATGTATGAGGGCCTTACCATCACACGAGCAGCAGCAGCAGTTTGAAGAAGTATTTTAACAGACTAGATGACATTATTTCAATCTCTTCGTAAATATTTAACTTAAGAAAATTTTTTTTTGCATTAAATAAGTTTAGCAGGACAGCGAAGGTCTCATGCCGTGAAGCCGTTTATCCTGTAAATAGTTCTAACTAGCTGAGGGCGCATGGGATTGGCAGAGAGAGGGAGGTAGGATGTTCTACAGCATATAGGAAACCTCTTCTGAATCAATAATATTTCCACATTTTCTAATCGTCTGGAGTTTTATGCACCAGGTAAAATGTATTGTACCTGATAGGAAAGGTTGCAAGCAATAAACCAAATCAATTATTTGTGGAAGACGGAGGACGTCTACAAGCCACTTCCTCAGCTCCACACAGAGGTAGGTGTTCCACGTGAATGATCACGCTCCCGTGCCACAGCGTCTTCTACACCAATGGCTGGTTTTGTTCCTTCCAGTGCTGTGGGTAGATTGCATTAAGACAATGTCATTATACTCTAAAGTTATCGACAGGCGTGGTCAATTAGAACTGCTATATAGGCCTTTATTTTACCTGCTCAAGTGAGTTTTCAAGTTTCATTTGAGTCAATTTAAAGAGAAACTTAACTCTTCATAGCAATGAAGAAGTACATGATGCACAAACTGACCCCCATCTGTATTATATGCATACTCTGTAAAGCGATATACCACACATATACTGCAGTTCTTGCACCATTATCCATAAAGGGAGGCAGCGGTATGAAAGCAGTACGGTGAGGGAGGGGAGACATCACTAGCTAAAGAGCGCCAACGTTAGCTGAACTAAAAAACTGTCTGATTAAAACAAAAAGCAGCTAAAAGATGTGGACGGCGAGGATTGTTTTAGAGCAATGATAACAACAACTTTAACAATGCTTTAGAGCAGAGGTCTTCAACAAGGGGTCGCGAAATTTTTGGTTGATAAGACACATTTTTTTCCACAAATTTAAATGTCTTCAGAATCAGAATTGTTCTTTATTGTTACACATTAACATAAATCCAACATATTGTAGCGAACGGATAAATTAATGGAGAAGACATTATCTTTCAGTCCACAGCAGCGCTCAAGCTGGGCACCGGTTCATTCACAGCACCTTTCATGCTGATACGACAGCAGAGGCACTAGCTAATCAGATCATGTTCATGCTCACGTGAAAGCGCAGAGCTCAAAAATAAAAGATGGCGGACGAAACTCTGTAGAATAGGGGGTCCCTGCTCCATCTCGCCATCAGTTTGGGGGTCCTTGGCCTGAAAAACGTCGAAGACCCCTGCTTTAGAGGAGGGGTGCTTACACATTTTTGGATTGCAAGCTAATTATCTATGGACCAAGTCATGGCGATTCATCCCCCCCTACGCGTGTGTGTTGTGCCTCACTGAACGACATTGTGTAAACCTTGTGCATCGAGCAGTCCTACACACACTGCTCTAGATTGTAAGCATGATACAGGCTCTGTCCCTCCTCTTTAACCAAACATCTTGATCCCTGCAGTCACACCAGGAAGTATTGTCAAACTGCAGAAGCGCCTCCAATACTAAATTGAAAAGTTACTCCGTCAAAGCCGGGGTCACTACTGGAGTTCTCACCATGAACGTTATAGAAAGTTAAACCGACCCAGCATGCACTTCACTGGGGAGTTGGATGCGGCTCATTTAGCGTGCTCGCCAGGTGGTGAATTCAAGTGATTAATTAGGTAGACCTTTTATTTTACGTTGCTGATTTTCAATAGTGATAATAATGGATGAAAAACATTTTTTAACCTTAATTTGATTGTTTTACAGTTTTTGTACTACTCAGTGCTAGCCCTGACCCGGATGCCAAGGCTGATATTACAGCAGTGTCCAGGTAATCAGTGTGGCAGCACACTTCTGCAATCAAAAGGGTGCGTTAGATGTATGTTGCAGTGAGACGATTATGCTTTTTAAGCTTAGCAGCAGGCTTACGTTGTTTGCATGAAGTAACTCGCACACAATCAATGTTTATTTTTTCATTTCACTCTGCTGCTGTACACATTTCTCCATATTGCTTATTTTACATTATTACATTCACATTGCACTCCCATCAGCTACTACATTATGAGCTACTACTATAGCTGCTACATTAGTTAGCTAGGAAACACTTTTAAAACAATGTGCCTTTTAAGACACAACAAACATGAATTAACAGATTGTCTGAGCACACATCCCAATGGCTGTGAGATTAATAGAGACGTGACATCAGTGTCATGCCAAAGCCATTTGATTAGAGGCTAAGCAAATACTGCTGCAGATCAAGATGCCGGTCTACTTTGGTTATAGAAACAAAGATGAGTTATGCACCCATATGACTTAATTGATAGACAGACATTACAGGCTGTGAGTGGATCATCAATGAGTGCAGTACAACTTCAAGCAGCAGCTCGGGTTGCTTTCATCAAAATGCATATTTGTATAACCGATTCCAATTTCATTTAAACTGAATTAGTGCATGGTGCTCCATAACTAATATACAACAGAGCTTTGTACATAATAAAAAACAACCCCGGCACTAACACAAATGTTTTGTTGACATTCATTCAATTTCTCCATATTGCTCTAGTAGGTAAAATGATTTACTAATCCTTATCTTTCACGGGTAGAACTGCATACTGTGTGTTTATGAAGAAGAAGCCCTCTGGTTTCATCAGCAAATGTAATTGCATTCCCTGGATGTTCAGTCAAGCATGGTTTGCCCACGTTGAGCCTTTTGACGGCTATGTCTATCACATGCAGTTGAACTCAAACTCAACTCTGTGCTATCTTGTGCAGCGATAACAAGACCTTCCACTTTTACTTCTTTTTATCGTATCAATGCGCCTGTATGTTTAAGATAAAGTCAGCTCGACTCAAAAACTCCTCTTTCATAACTCCCAATAGTATAGTAAGTCGCTGAGCAGCCACATGTGTATAGCTAATACTGCACTCTCCCTATCTCTACCCTCACTTCTCCGTCTATGCACGCCGCTGGCAGGTCTCTGCTCCCCAATGAGCACTGATATTGTTTGATGACACAAGTTGTACGTGACTCACTACATGCAAGCTTTGTGATGCCTGCTACCAGGAAATGTACTATTGGCTGTTTATGCTTTGATGCAGTGTTGATTTCCAATCATCTTGCATCACATTGCGTATTCATGTTTCACTTGCTTACCCCATGTTGTGCAGTGGATGTGTGGATTCGTAAGTGAGCTATTGCAATTTCAAAAGACAATATGGCACGAATTAGGCCGTAAAATAAATCGTAGTGTTATGCAGTTACAAAAAGGATCACAAAATGAAAACATATACACAAATTGCTAGCATTTAATTTGTTGCAAATACACCTTCACTCATTGTGAAGCATCACAATAAATGCTGTAATTTCTTACCTTTTTTCCTTTGTATGTCTTTCATGCAATTATTTTTGCTGCCACTATTGCAACTGTTCACAAGTAATTTTTAAGCCTTTCTACATTCATGCTTCTAGTTACCCTTGGGAAAAGTTATTAATGTCAATTAATCCCTGCTGTGCAGAATATGTTGGAAAGGTCAGACTGGCGATATCAAATATCATAACATTATTACTTTACATAACTACGTGAGTTAACTGGAAATCAGGAGGGGAGGACGTCTATTTCATTTCTTTGCGTGCAAACAAACTGTTTTTCTGAAATTTCCAAAAAGCTAACAATAGCCCTTCTGTAAAGACAATAAGCTGCCTGTGTTACATAACTGTTGAGGAGAGTCATTGGATTTTGAAGCCTCATTACGGCTGATGACCTTGGCACATGTGTTGAATGAGGAAGTAACGGTTCTTACATGTTGCCAGACACCAAGTCAGACCTTTTATAGAGGGACTGTAAAAAAAAAAAAAAATCAGTGTACCTAAATTGCACATGTCTTTTGTCGGAGAGGGCGAAAACCATTCAGGTGGTGGTATTTTTCATCATATCCTCAGTATTTTGTCTTGTTTTATACGTGCTTTGTGTTGTTGTGAAATTGATTCTGACTACTTCCAAAATTAGATTGCACTAATGTTTTTTTAATTAAGAGGGGGAAGTGGCCCAGTTCCGCTAAAGACTGGTGGTTTGGACAGTTCCTATAGACTAGAGTCCCGGTGCTCTTGTTTAATTAATGGGGCCCAAAACATGAAAGTATGACAGAAATTATGTTGAATGTCATCAGCTGTCAGAATCATAGGCAAGTATTCATGTAAGTTTTACTTACATGAATACTTGCATTCATGGGAATGACAATGCCAACACTAGATCCCTCTGTTTTGAACAAAACCGTATGGGACAATAACTTGAGCAGAATGAGGATAGGTCCCTGGGTGGATATGAAACCCTCTATTGAAAAGGTTCCAGTCGAAGGAAGGAAGATGCCCCCATTGAGGAGCTTGGCAGATGTGCACTCCTCCAGTGCCAGCCCTCAATACAAGGAACATGGACTTGGCATGCTTCATGGTCTTTTAGAGAGAGATTACACACGGGGTGAATTTTGGTTGGACTTTTTTTAGTAGATAGTTTAGACAATCTCAAAATGTACCGTTTAAAAGAGCTCAGTAGTTTAGATTTACATATTCATATGAAAATGTTTTTAAAAATGTGACTTTTGTATGATCTGCAAATTTTCTTTGCATCACTTAAGTCTATTGGCATCCTAAAAACCATTTCATTTAGTAGTTCTTGGTCCAAAAAAAAGAGTGGTTTTCAGAAGCCGAAAACACAATTTTGAGTTTGATAAAATGTTAATAAAACGTTAATTTATAATACTTTAAAGTACTTTAATGGGTTCATTGAAAGTAATTGTTCCCTTACGCAGCGATGGCATACTAACAGGTTTGGCGACTGTCAAAATTCAGTAATTCCACTAGATTAGCCAACTAGAGCCGCCTATGTTGCACTTTCTATCCACGTTTGGTCTTTTAAGCTGTCCTTCTAATGGTAAACCCACATTCTGGAATTACCTGGGTTTGCAAGTTAAAGATGAGATTCAGTCACATTCCACTAGTGCATTTTCTTTTGTTCCGTGAAAAGGGGAGAGGGCCTGACATCTCTTCAGCATTTATCTGCAATCAAACATGTTAATAATTTAGTAATAAGCACAAGACTAAATTGAAGTGCACAACAGCACTATTTTCCATCTCCAATTAGTCTACCTAATTAGACCTTTGTCAGGCTTGGGTGGAGCTGTATGTCATCTAACACGTCCTCTGTTGATTATTGAACCAAGTAATCAACTGCATGTATTGTGGTTGTTCCGCCATATTAACACACGCATTTATATGTATTTTGTTGATATGTTCATGGACTCAACTCATTCACCAAAGGCTAATTAGTTGTGAGAAAGGTTATTTTGGGCATCAATGCTCAAGGTCCCATTGTCCACTGACCAAATTGAGAAAGGATTTTGTGGACATGGAGTGTAGAGTCAATAAGGCGTGACATTAAAAGTATTAAAAGAATGATGAGTTGTCAAAGATTGAAATAGATAAGCAGTTATGTATTGTTAATGTGCTAATGCTGTTGATGAAATTTTCATAATGGCGCAGCATGACCTGGGTGTGGGTTGTCGTAGCGCAGGGGTTAGAGAAGGTGTGCTGGGAAGCACAAGGCTGTTGGTTCGATTCCAGACTGCCTCATGTTCCATGTCGAAGTGTCCCTCAGCAAGACACCTAACCCCTAATTGCTCCCCGGGCAAAAATGTGAAAAAGCCACGGGTTTAAAGTGTAATGTAAGTCGCTTTGGATAAAAGCGTCTGCTAAATGACCTGTAATGTAATAATGACCTGCATAGCTGTCCTGTGAGGGCAAAGGTCAACCCAGCAGACTAACACTCAGTGGATGTTGTGTGCTGCCCCGATATTCCAACACAAGGGATTTTGCTATTGTACTGTGCCCAGCTCTCCGTTGAGTAGAGATAGTGGTTCAGTAGCTTGCATCTTAGGAGACACACAGTTTACAGTCTGGTGGGCCACAGAGCAACACAAGCAGTTTACGCAGCGTGGATAGCCTCTCTGTGATGCCACGAATTGGAAAAAAACAACGAGGAAAGATGAAGAATTGCCTCATTACAAACACACACAAATTATTCTGTCAGGTCAGGCTGCTCTTGGTCATTTGTGCCAGGCCAGAGAACACCGAACCAGCAGGATTTGCACTGTGAGGATCAATTTAAACAACATCTGTGTGGATTTTGCCTACTGACTGGCACTGACACGGACGGTACTCCCAGAGAGAGGTGGAGGCTGACAGTGAAAACATTTATTCATCACCAAAGCTATTCATCTTACAGTAAATTATACTATATATCACTGTTAAAACCAGGGTTATTATTTTAGTAGTACACCATGCAACAATCAAATATGGCACCATCTCATACACCTGTGGAACTACACGACTGATTGGAAAATAAAAGTCTTTCCCTAAGGGAAACTATAGTGATAAGAGGTTGAATACAATAAACCCATGCTGTCCCACAGAAGATAATGACTGAGAACCTCATCAGTTCTGCTGCATCCATATCTCCTCAGCCAGACTGCAAGATAACTATATTTCTTAAAGAATCTCCCAGGCCATGTATTTCACTCTAAATCCGCTTTAACGGGTTTCAGGTCTTCCCTGCAATGGCCAAATTGAATTCTTACGCTAGAGATATGGCCAGGGTGACTTTAAAAACTGTCCAAAAGCTCAAATACCTTACCTTTTGGTTTTCCCCAACTCTGTACAATGTTGCTTGGTCAGTACTGTTATGAAAGGGACAATGGACATAACAAAGAAAATTAAAACAACAGTGGTTCTTGTATTTATCAAAAATACAATAACCCGTTGATGTAAATTATGTATTTATTATTTGTAATGCTCTCTGTACTAAGATTTTATATGCATTCTTCATTGGATTGCAAAAAAAATTCACACACTCCTCGGCTTTGTGCACTTCATCTCAAAGAGTATTGACCTCATCTAAGCCTGCCTTTTAGCACTAAAGTATAAATTGTCACCCGAGAGTCTGAAAGTGAAGTGAAAAATTGGAACAACCTGTGCTCCCATAGAAGCTTGAAAACAAAATAGCAGTGATCAAAGATCTGCAGTTGAGCCCTATAGGTGCGGCTGTCTGGACTCTGGAATGCTTATCCTTTTAAGTTTACCTTCTTTTGTTTCCAGTGACTCTTGAGTTCATCTCCAAGGAGGTGAAACTGTCATCGCCCCTGTTTGTACTGCTCCTAGTGCTTCACACTCCCATGCAGGTCAGCCGAGCCAGGAGCTCACACAGAATCTTCAACTAATTGCTTTATCTGAGCCTTTTGTCTAAAGGGTCAGAAATTGAGTTTGCTTGTAGGGCGGGAGAGGGAATTATAAATCGAAAGGGATAGGGGAAGAAAAATTCAATTTGTGCACAGCTCTTGTCAGAACCGCTTACTTGTGGTGTCCAGATTAGAAGGGGGAGAGAGAGGGAGATAACGGCATTACAGCGGGAGCAAACACACTCTTGTCTAAAGGGCGAGGCGTGGAGGCTAATCTAATACTGACACAGACATGTCCGAACAGCATATAGCTGCTTCAGTCAGAAATGAAGTCACTTCACCAATTGCGAACACAGTGAAAGTAGTAGCTTTCGTGTATTTGAAATCATAATCAGCATAATCAGTTTTGTTCAAATTAAAAAATTCTAAATCATGTCTTTGTTTGTCGGGCCATCCGATAGCTAGCATCTTGAAGGATAATGCACAGTGTAAAATTACATGCAGCCTAAAACTATTGGGTCATTAACATACTCAACATTCTTTTTTGGATTATGATAGTGCCTGGCTATACCACATGTATTTATGCATTTGTTTATTTGATAAGGGACAGTGCACAATAATAAAAACATTTTACCAAAGAACGCTATTGGTTTTCTAAACATGATTCACATCATGGGAAATATTCATTTCATGTCTTACCCAAATACAGATGAGAAGATCAACATGTGTCTGGGTGTGTGTGGTCATTGTTGGCCAAGTAGTAGATCCTAGTTTAGTTTTTTTTCAGAAACCGACTAACTTCATTTTTTTAAATAACAGTGCAAGCCGCACTGATACCGTCATGTTTATAGGAGGATCGGTGCAGTTTTAAGAATTATGTCTGTCATGATAATGGATCTTAAATCCGTAAAGAACAATGTTTACCGAAGAGGATTGTAGGTGGTTGAATTTAAGAGAAATTGAACCAATAGATAATTTTATATGGTATGCTTATTCCCCTTTAGGAGCTTTAATATTTACTTCCAGTAAGTATGTCTTCAAAAAAAGTAAAGTTGGTGAGAGTCCTGTTTTTGTTTGACCTCCACATACACCCAAACGGTCATCCTGGACTTTATACCAGCAGTTAGTTGAAAGTGATGTGCATCAATTAGAGACACTAAACGATGTCACCGTGCGTTGGTCACAGAATGTTAGGAGCACTTGGGATTTTGCCCCGTCGTGCATGGCTGGTAGACACAAACTACCAGAGTTGACTCCTTTCAAGGCAGTGCAGTGGTTGTGCACTGTCACTGATGGTGAGCCCATCTACCCTGAGAACGTGTATTTTGTGTCCTTACCCAAAGGTCAGCACCATAGTCAACAATCGGTACCTAGATTGAAAGTTGATCAAGAGTTTTGCTTCCAAGCTGAGCTCTTTCCTCACAGTCCAATACAGCACCAATTCAACCAATTGCAATTGTTTTTTATGACAATGTCTTCTTTAATCTGTTTAAAGTGTTTATTCTCTCTAATTCATGTCCAATTTTTCTATCCTATTTAAAATTATAGCTACTAACCGCTTCATTGATATGCCCATACAGGAAGAATAATACTAGTACTTTGTTTCTGCAGCATTCCATCTTGCAGATATTAGTTTTTCAGGCATCATCTGATTATTACAATGTATTATACCTTTTTTCCACAACAATACAACTCGAATGTTCAAATGAGAGAGAAAGTCTTACTCTTCACATTTAACTGGAGTAAAAATATAAGGCAATCATGAGCTCATATCCAGTTAAGCTTATTTATCATTAACTAAAAGTGAGCATTTACAGAGCATGGAGAGGGAATGCTGCCAAATCAAGATAAATAGACACAATGTATTCCAACAGGGATAATTTTCTGGTTTTCTAATTTTTAACAACAGAAAATCCATGAAATAATTGATAACGTCATCACAGGTAGCAACCAATAAAGTAGCGGTCAACAAAATGATAAGGTTGAGATTGGCCAGTCAAGGCTCATTTTAGACAGCTAACAACCTCTGTCACATTCTGACATTAAAATAAAAAACTAGAGAAAAGTTAAAGCGAAGGTATAAAGGACTTAGAGTTACAGAGTTTAACAATGATTACATTTGCATAACATTTGAGAAGTACAAATTTTCTGCTGATTGGACTCCATCCTGCGTTAGGATAAGCAAGGGCTGGTGATGCTGGTATCTGGCAGAATTGACCCTGGAGAGACTGGTGGTGAAGAAAGTTGCTGTGACCTGATGATGAATGAGGAGCGTGAATGATGCTGATTGGAGGAGGCTGGGGCAGAAGAGGGTTGCATTTATTTTGAGCTGCAATCACAACTGACAGCAACAGAGAGGACAAGCTATATTGGCAACAACGACGTGATTGGCTTGAGGAAACTGCGCAGAATCTGATGGGTTAATTTTAAAGTGCACACCCCCTAATCAGTTTATGGAGTAATTGCAGGGATAATTGGAGACTGAGATTGTAAATGACAAGTGTGGCGAGTGTCTTCCTGATAGAAGTGACGTTGGTCACGTATATCTTGTGTATGTATTTATGTACTGTATACGTGCACACACTTTTCTGTTTTTGTTTCCGTAGTGTTTTTTATAAGATTACGCATCTAGCACCATATTATGCGTAAATGGAATGTGTATATAAACATTTTGTACTGCAACAATTACACCTCATTATCCCTCTCTTATATGAAACCCTGTGGCTATCTCCCCTCAAACCATCATGTATCTTTTTTTTGTCCTTATCGCTCTCCTCCTGTTACTTATTTATCCATCTTCTTCTTTCCAGGCTGGCGTGGCATTGTGTTCAACAACATCTCTACCGATCTTAACAGGCTCTCCAAATGGGTGTGTGACTGGGGACTAGTCAGAAAGGACAAAGGGGCGACGGAATCTCCAACCGTCAGCAAGGATGTTAGAAAAGCTAAAAGAGGGGAACTACTGCCTCACACAGCAGAAAAAAGGTAAAACTAAAAATAGAAGAAAACCCCGCATTTTTTAGAATGGAATGTTTTCTCTAACTCCCGTTCCACTCTTAAAGAGGGAAATAATAACGTGTTTATTGAATCTTTATTCGAGATAACTCACTTCCAGACCGTACTTTGTATTGCTTTCCAGCAAAAACTCTGCTTGCACAGATTTCCTGAACTCCAGCTTCAGCCCTTCTCCTCACACAGGATGCTTCAGTCTGTGTGTGAAAACAAGGGGCTCACGTAAAAAAAAGCCTTGGAGGACCAGTTCAAAGAGTGTCAGCCTGTCTTGAAATGCTCTAAAATGTAACAAATGCGCCCAAGATGAGGCAAATTCATTCGCAAGCAGGAGCTATTTGGCTTTTCAAAGAGATCTCAAGTTACATCAATAAGACCTGATCTGAAATTGAAAGAACACACTTTTGAATAGAGATGGGATAAAAATGTCATGAAAAAATACCCCCATTGCTCGTCTGCCATACACATATAAACACTCACAGGTCCTTTACACAACAGACTGGTGATGTGCTCCCATCATGGCATGAAACAAAGGCTGTGTTTTGGCCTCCAGTGATGCTACAGGACAAAATAACCCCGTAAAGAGGTTGGTCCTCACTAGGGCTGCAACAACGAATTGATGAAATCGCTAAAATTCGATTATTAAAAGCGTTGGCAGAGACGTCTGTTCGACTAGTCGTCCAAGGTGTGAGTGCGCTACTGAAGACCGAAATGAGTGACTGTCACGCTCAATGCGTGACACGTGAGAACCCTGAACGTGTGCCAATGGCAAAATATGCAAAGTCTACGTAATCTGGCACGGGAGCTCCACGTTGTCTCGTTTTGAAGTGAGGAACGTAAGGAGCCTCTTGTTTACTTGTCATCCAGCTGATGCTAGCTCAAGCTAGCGTTAGCTCGCTAATAACCGCAGTTAGCAAGACTAAGACACGTTTTTATTTACTCGCCTCTTTTGGACCATTCATTTTGTTGTATAAGTTTGTCCCATATTGGTTATTGTTGACATAAATATTGTTATGTTGTACTTTTTAATGCTGTCATTTACAGTAGTCCAGTGCGCTTGTGCACATACTGTGGGTTGTACGGTAGTTGATGTTACGCTTGTAAAGGGAGACACGGTGATCCATTAAACCAGCGTGGCTAACTAAGAAGCCTCTAATGCATTCATTTACGAATGCCATTTTGAATTCATCTCATAGCACTTGGTTGTCTTCAGCTGTACTTAGATGGGGTGTGTACATTTACTTGCACTAAAATGATGGTAATAATTTAATGAATAAGCTTCAAGTGAAAATGAGGATGTGTTTGAGTGTGGTATAGAGAACAAGTTTTGACGTTGAAACAAATCCTTTTGAATTTTCTGATTTGTATTTTTCTTTTTATAAATGATTATGTTCAAGCAGAAACCTGTACTTTCTGAAGCATTTTTGCAATATGAATTTAGAATTAAAGGTTGGAATTTAAAGCTTTTTAATGCTATTTTTTTTATTTAAATAATCGTTAGTTGCAGCCCTAGTCCTCACACCTCGCATGTACAATATTCAGTTATGTACGTATATCAGCTTCACGTTAACACACACGCAGCATAAAACTAATTAACTTCGATGTAGGAGAAGAGGAACGACCATTTTACCATCCCCAGGTAGGTCTTCTTTGCTCTGGCCACCAATATTTCTCTCTTTCTCTCTTCCTCTCTCTGTGTCACTTAACCTGTCCTGAGCCAATTAATCACGCTCAGAACAGGTGTTTGAGCCGCCATGGCAGCAGGCAACTATTTTCTTGCCTGCTTCCATCTGGCACTTCAAGCACATTCCCCATGCCTCATAGTGACTGTTATCCTGCTGTCCGGGGCAGTCAACCTGTCCTCAAGCAGTTTTACCATCTTTGCAATATGGTCTGAAACCTTTTTGTGTGTGTGCAACAAAGACCAGACTGTACTCTGAACATGTTTTTAGCAAAGCAAGTTGTACAGCTCAGCTGCAAGCCTACTCCTGCCATTGTTAACCAGCCACACTAGATAATGAAGATTAGAAACCATAAACCCACTAAACATCAGAATTTTTCAATTGTCCGTCCCCATCTGAGCATTTATTTGTTAGCATACATAGGTGGGAATGTAATCTAGCCTGCAAACTGAGTGGAGTTTTCGAATGAATGTTTGGATAGAACCACATGTAGAACCATTACATGTGCAACAGAACAAATTAAAAATAATTATGCTATCAATGTCCAGAGACCATAATCAAACAAATCCAAATGTCAGCAGCCACAACAACTACACCCTCTCCGAATGGTTACAGAATACTACTCATATCAATGCAATATCTTCAAATCTAACAAATATGAAACAGATTTTACAGAATAACGTGGTGCATTTTCATAACTTTTTTTGAACATAACATTTGTGTTGATTTATATTCTCTGATTTCCACCAAATTTTGGCAAAAACCCTTTTTTAACGCTATTTAAATCATGCAGCGTATTCGTTCAGCTGCATTTCCTTTCCCTGCTCTTCCTCCGTTTCTCACGCGTCTCTCATACACACACAACGTCCCCTCCCCACACCACGTCTGTCTACGCCCCGCAAAATCCGTTGCTCTGACAGAAGTTGCAGACTTTGCGCCTGTAGGCTGTAACAACAAGTAGTGTAGGGTGTGAAATGTGTACTGCAGCTATGGGAGTTGTATATAGTGTGAACTGTGTATAGTCCTATAGCGATGTGAGTTTTAGTACGATGTTTGTCGCACCGTCAGCGCCCACACATTGACGTTGGATCTGTGGGAAACACTGTTAATCAAATGCTACCTGGACAACAATGAGCCAAATCTGATAACACTGGTCAGGTGTTGGTCAAAAACACTTCACCCCAGGAGACCACTCTGTCTGTCAGGTTGGAAATCAGTAGTCAGCATTGACCTATTTGTAATGTAACTTACACAACTTCCTCTAGTCCTTTAATCCAAAACCAGTCATTTAAAAAAAAAAAACACACATCAAGAATGAAGTGGTTTGCAGTGTTTATTTGGGAATAAAATATTTGCATGTAACCAGAAAAATATGTATTGTTTGGCATCATTCTAAAGATAATACAGAGGATTGACTCTGTGAAATACCATACGTTGAATACAGACCATTGATACGGTTCTGCATGCTGTAGCAGAACAAAAAAGAGGCAACATAATATTGGTTTACCATCAAAGCCTTCTTCTGCTCCTAGACCTAGGACCCAAATTATATAATACATTTCATACTCTGCCTAATACTAATTTTAAATTATAGGATCATTTGGTGTGACATATTTAATTTGCTAATGTTGTCTGGACATGCCAACCATCTAGACAAGGAACACACCTCTCAGAAATAAATTCCTTTTTGGTTTGAATTAAACAATATGGCTGGAGTAATTAATTGTGCGGTATCTTGTGTCACTGAGAAAGTGGTACCCTGAATATCAAAGAGAATCTCCGAAGAGCTACAATGACCTAGAATCTCCAAAGCTCTTTTGACATTGAAAACTGAGATGTGCTAAAGGATCTGCAATCAATAATCAATGGATTCTTTGTTTAATAACTCATGAGTCTCTAACACTCTGAGGGACCATTTCTCACACAGAATAAATGATTCCCTCAGCTTTTGACAGCTAGTTAGCAGAATAAGCGACAAAGGTTTCTGTCCGAAGAGATTGGAATCTTTTTTAAATTCGAAAGGACACCGGCAGGTCCATTTTTTTCCAAGAAAGATTTCAGTGCACAGGCTGCAATGACAGCATAAAGACAGGCATGGTTCGTGATGTGCTTTGACCTTTGCCACTGATGTAGTTCCAATGGTGGCAAAAAAGATACCTACCAGGACATCTACAGAAAGGTGCTCAATATTTGATGATGGAGTCCACTTTGCTTGGCTATTTTCAGTGTGGCGTATTCCTTTTCCTTGATTTTGCTCTTCCGCTCGGTAGTATTACTATTCTACTGACCACATTGATTTAAGGTTCTGTTTTGTGACAGACTTTTTCATTCAATTCAATGAGAAAGTGTGTCCAAACCTTTTGATTCATACTTCTAGAAGTTTTTGTTCTTTGATGGAAGGTTCAAAGGTTATGTATCAGAAAACCCTATGGTTCGCCAGCCCGACTTTCCCCATGAAACTGCTCTGTTGATCCTGGTTGGCTAACCGTGCTGTCAATCAAGGCTCTAACGATTCCAATAAGGTGGCAAATACTTTGCCGAGGAGTTGCCCTGCGTAAAGACATTTCATCTAGAGTTGACAGGTTTTTAAAAATATTTTTAATCCTAAATACACAGTCTGAGTTAATTTAACAAAAGAAAATAGCTTCACCTAATGTATGAGATCTGTTAAACACTATTTGTGATACACCAAACCAAAGTTCTGGAAATTCTGTCTGTACTACAATAATCTCAAAAATGTGTTGGTTTGGAGCCATGATATTATACTTGCAGACAGATAATCATCCTAAATGTGCTTTTTATTTAAGGTGAAACATTTCTATATTTTTCTACATTTACACATCTGGATGAAAGAGTTCCTTTTATTATGACACCCACATCATTCAAATTGACCTTATGGTTGCAGAGGTACATTTCTTTTTTTTATCATACGTATGAAATTTTCGAATAGGGCCAAAAAAATGTCTTGGTTCTAGAATGTTAAACTGCAAACTAAACTGCTTATTCTTCATCCACCTGTTTTATTCTCTCTTTAACACACATTATCTCATGTCCAAATCTTTATTTGCAGTTCTCCTCCTGTAGTATTAAATAAATCCCCACATTATTTTATTGCACAAACGAAATAGCAATAAAATGTCTCCAATTCTGACTGTGTTGGGGTATAATCTATTCTATATGCCTTGTGACTGTGTCTTGCTGAAACCTTGCACTCAGTGAGTAATGAGGACAAGGTTAGGGGGCTCCAGAGTGCAATTATTGTCATTTGGGAGACAGTGGGGGGCTGCTCTACATTTGTCTCACCCATACGTGACAGTTCACCATCTACCAGTGGCGGTAATGAGCACCAGGCTCTCGTTATCTGTTGGGGATGGCACCTCTAAAAATAAACGTCACCTGTCATTGTCCACATATGACAAGAGTAAGAGAAAGAAATACTGTAGACTTGTGTCATGAGTTGAGCTGAGTGGAAAAAATGTCTTTAGGGAAAAAGGACACTGTGGGTGTGTGGTTGAATTTAATGGAAGTGTGCTTGGTTTAATTTAACCAAGCACACTTCCACCAAATAAGAAGCTATATTTATATCAACAAAGATTCTTACACAAATATACACACCAACCACTGGATAGGACATGAATACTCTTCACGGTGTGAGGCCTTTGGGCCATTGTTGCTTTAAATATTTCTAGAGCATCAAGCTCTTGTGCTCTTAAACGTCCTTGTTGTTGTTGTTGTTGCATCGTATGTACTTCAAACTTGATTTTCCATTGTTTTGGCCGACCTGGGTATTCAGCCAAAGGCTGCGTCTGGCAGGATTTTGCCAAAAGTAACTCTTCAGAACCTGAGCTGCTGAGACTGGGGATTCCTTCGCTCAAATTGCCTTCCAATGCCAACGGGAACAGCGTAGTTCTGCTAAAATGAATGTCAGCAAAGGCATTTTTGGTTAAACGCGGTCAGTGGCGGACACCCAGAAAACGCAAGGATGAAAGTTCTATTCTCAGACACACACCTTCGCTAAGATCTCACAGATGAAAAGGAATGACATCCAAGACAAACAGGGATTTCTGGGGCGTTTTCTTTTGAATTTTCTATTTGATTGGTCTGCCTCCAAAGAAGGAGTGAGAGCCGCCAAGCGCCCAGTGGTGCAGCTGTTTGGCGGGATGCCAGCATGGCAGACAGACGCAGCTGTGCAAGAGTTGGAATATTCTCACAGCTTACTCCAGTTTGGTCACATTAAAACCTTACTGAGCAGAGTTGCTGATTATTAGAAAAACAAACAGATTCACTTGGCTTGGTGTGGTTTGAATGAAGTTTTATAACAAGTTAACAAGGCAATGAATCCGTAGTTAGTTTGGTATAAATAGAAGCTTCAGTTTAGATGGTGTCTGGTTGTATTTTTAGTTTACAGCACAATTATAATTCCTTAATTTACTAATTTGTTTTACTGTTAGTTTTTTTAGGACTGTCAATAGATTAAAAAAGTTAAAAATTAACTAATTAATCTTGATTTAATGTTTATAATGAGTAATCACTTCAATCAAATGTAATCAATCAAATGTGTATTTTATACACTGCTGTTATTTTAAACATGAAACTACACACATTTGATCATCCTGGAGGCAGAATTCCACCTGGTGGAACTAGTGACTCTACCTGCTTTCCTTGTGCTCTCAACTCTCCATAATTTAACGGCTGTGTTTGAAGTGCCAACAATCTCCCCATATTTAGCAGGACGTTTTCAAACCACGTCTTTTAGGGACACAGTGGTGGTCCTCTGCAGACTGTGCTGCGCAGGGTAACGTTAGCGAGCTTAGCATAGCAGTGCTTTAGGTGTTCCCCTCGTCACTCACCTTCCTTCTGTTTGACACGTGGAGGTGTTCCTCTGCCCAGTTCTCCGCTGTATGTCCCGCCTCTGTTTGTTTTACTTCTAATGCAAAAAGCTCTCTCCATCTTGATGTAACTGACTGCAGCTAGCGGCAACTTACGGTTTACTTCCGGGACGTAAACCAGAAGTAAACAAACGCACGCAAGTATTTTGTTGCATTAATTCGGCCACATTAATTGCATAGATTAATGCGCTTATGTTGACCGCCCTATTTTTTTATATCAGACATCACAAGCTAGCATGGCCTGTAGCATGAAATTCAGTGCCTTGCGACAGTATTCAGGTTAAAAAACAATATCCCAAGCTTTGAATATTTCACGGAGAACCATAAAGTCCGTCATCAAAAAATGGAAAGAATATGGCACAACCGCAAACCTGCCAAGAGAAGGACATCCACCCAAACTGACAAGCCGGTCAAGGAGAAAATTAGTCCGAGAAGCCACCAAGAGGCCCATGTAACTATAGGGCAGGTGCAAAGATCCACAGCTGAGGTGGACAACTATTAGCCGTGTGCTCTACAAATTTGGCCTTCATGGAAGAGGAGGGAGAAGACGCTGGTGAAAGTGACCCATAAGAAATCCCCTTTGGAGTTTGTCACAAGCCATGTGGTAAAAGATGCTCTGGTCACATGAGACTAACATGGAACTTTTTGGCTACAATGCAAAAGGCTTTGTGTAGGAGAAACCCGAACTTGCCCATAACCCTGAGCACAACATCTCAACAGGGAAACATGGTGGTGGAGGCCTCATGCTGTGGAGATGCTTCTCTTCAGCAGGTTAATGGAAACTAGTCAGAAATTGACGGAAAGATGGATGGAGCCAAAAAAAAACTGATAATTGTAGCTCACACCACATTAATGAGCTACAATATGATTCCTGGTTGTAAAATGGAATTGAATCAGGATATTATCGGGAGAATTTAATTTTTCATTGTCCTCTCATGGGATCCTCTCAGGGTTCCAACTCTCCCATGTATGAGTTTCCAGTGAATCAAATGCACAACAACGAATGCTATTTCCTGTAAAGAGAGGTCCTCACAACGCTATTTGAGTGGGGCTTGGAACTGGGGTCAGCACGGCATCATAGCCCAAAATGTAAATGTTCTTAAGGCAAGGACATGCAACAAGTTTCTGTTTCTCTCTGTGTTGACTGTCAAATTAAGTGGAAACTGCATTATTAACAATTTTTATTGTAGGAGTGTATATTTTGATTGCTCAAATTCATGTAATTGAAGATAAACGTAAACTAAAAAATACTTTTCTTTTATGTTCAGAAATATAGTTACCTCTTAACATGCTCATTATGTTTGTTTTTTTGTCTTTCCGCTGGCTTTATCGGTATTTGAGTTAGAGAAACCATGAAAATCTTCACAATTAAAATTCCACTTACTTCCAGAGGGCCTTATGGCAGGAAAGGTGCAGTATTAAGAAGCCCATTATGCCAATGACAATTTAGCGGGGGCTGGGGGGGATGGGAAAATGTCTCCCACGACACTTTTCATCCCCATCATTAGCGACAGCACATAAGGAGGGGATGGAGAGGCTCTTTCCTGCAAAATGAGCCTTTCCAGAGGATTTGAAACAGGATCTGAGGGAGGTGTGGGCTATTCTCTTCTTTACTGGCGGAAACATGACGGCTCATTTCTACTGTAGATTGCAACGCAGATGGAATATGATGAAAAACTACCCTTATTGTGGAAAATCCTTTGCTGGTTGGAAGCAAATGATCACAATATAAATCAGGGTTTTATTGAGCGCCAAATTTTGGTGATTAAATATTTCCAATGTATTTTATAAGTAAACTCCGTAATGAAGACTTATTAAATTGAAACAAATATGAATTAGTCAGGAAGAGTTCCATATAGTTTCGAACAAACTTGATCTAAAATCACTCTAAAGCTTCAAAGGGCTTTACATTCTCTCCCGCAAAATCCTTTGAATGATCAGGATAAGGAAAGGAATAGAGCCAGAAATATTTGGCAGACTATTAAGAGCAAGGGACTGGCAGCCCATTAGTTGTCTTTGGCTTTTGGCTGAGGATCGACACATAGGGAGGCATGTGATCATGAAGACCGTCAACTGGCCCATAGGTTCAGTCAGACAACCCAAATGTGAAGCACGGTGGCAATCCTGTTGTAGCATTCCACCTTCCAGGGATTGACAACTTTATATCAATAAGCAAACCGTACCACATAAGTGGACACCAAGGTGGTGAGGAAAAATCAATCATTCACTCCACCCACTGTACCCAAATAGAAATAGGTGGAAGACCCGCTGTGCGTTACCAAGGTTACAATACTTTAACCTTATTAACCCTAAACACTGGTTGAGCCCTCTGGCATGAGATGTTTTACCTAATGTGATGTAATGGCAAGTGGAAATTATGCCTTCATTATGTTACCTGGTGAACACCATCCAACATTTGTCTGTCTTGTAAGTATATTATTTTACAGTAATATGTGTGTGAGATTTTCTCTCCTGATGTTAAATTTAAGTCAAAACCTTTTGAAATTCCCTTAATATTTAAGAACAAGTACTTTAAATGATATGCATCCCTGGATGAGCACAAACTCTGAGACACATAAATTATTCACAACGGAAAAACGCATCGGATGGCTGCCATAACAAGACTTGCCCATTTGGGAATTATTCCAAGCAGTGAGTATACCACCGTGCCTTGTAAGAAAACATGCATAAATCAAGACTCAAACCTGAAATGTCTCCTCCACTCATTTTTCTAATGTGAGACAGTTTGGCCCCATACTTTAGTTTGTGTGCCTGTGTTCATGCAGGTATACTTCATGAATTTAAAAATGGCAATGGCCCAACAGAGTGAAACACACAAAACATAAACCCCTGCCCGATAGTCGACGCAGTATAATATTCATCCGTACCCGTAAACAAAAGGGTTTTGCAGTGAATATTTGAATGTATCTGCTTTAACATAGATATTTAATCTCCTATTGTGTAGTGTAGGCTGATTCATACTTTCAGCCAAAGCAGTACTCTGAAAGATAAATGAAAAAGAATTACAGTATTTATCCATAACTTCACATTATTGATTTCCTCAATGAAAGACATCATTCCATTTCACTTTTTCATCATAAGTAGGACTGGTTTCACTGTCTTTTCCCCAGCTAAACAATGTATACCAGGTAGAGTGAAAAATCATATTTTTTCATACACAAATCATCTAACCTGGGGGCCTGAAGGCCGGGTAGAAAAGTCTGTTCGCCATGCTTTGATACTCTCTACCTCACAATCAGCCTTTCAGCTAAACTTGCACATAAATTCTCTCACATTTTATTGAAGTACTAAATTGAATAAAATGCTGTGAATTTTTAATACCAAACAGGTGAAAAAAAGCATTCTATACTAGCTACTTCGGTTTCTTGTCAATGGTGTGAAATGTTTATGTTAATTTTAATTTAAACGGGAAAATAGACATTATCAAGTTGAGCAATCAAGTAAATCATGTTAATGTGCAAGATTTTGTCTTACAGGCTTTTTTTCATCTGCAGTCCAAGACAAGTTGTTGACATTAAAAAGAAAAAGGTACGCACTAACAAACTCTTTTTTTGCTCAGAATTTTAGAATATTGTCATTGTAATGTCAAATAGCTTGCGTTACAATTCAATACATTTCAAAAGGGCAACATTAAAAGTCGGAGGTTATTCAGCAAGACTGTTTCTGATATCTTCATGAGCCAATTAAAATCAAACTTTTAAAACGATATTTTTGTTGCAGGCCATGTACCATGTTTGTTATCTCCCACACTATACTTCATCAGTATCTCGGTGGCATGCAGTCCTAGTTTCCTAACCCAGTGGTTGTCAGTGATGTACAAAACAGACCCTTAATGAGAACCTGGTATTTTGGCACATAAAAAATGAAGGACAAAAAACTGATGCATCATTTTGGAAGACTGGTTGGTAAAGAGTTCCTCAACATAAATGAATATGAACTATTAACGTAATGGTGCATATTTAATAACCAAGCAATTAACTTAATGGAGTTAAAAATCCCATCATTCTTATTTGTTGAGCAGTATTATAAACAGCAGCTGTTGGGAGCTGAAAAATGAATGCTTCACCTTCATGAACACAACATGATTAGAAAGATCATTTGATAAAAGCTACAACATATTCATGCTGTTTTATCTTAGACATGAAGAAGCCTCCCCGGTATGTGAAGTACTCATTTACTTTGTGCATATCTTTGATCTTCCTCACAGTTGGTGTTGAGATAACGGCAGAGCTACAATTCATATAATCCAGTGATGATTTGCACTTACAGTACAGTTAAGCTTGTAAACTGCACTCTCACCTTTGGCTTTGAATTCTTGTTTGCTATGTTTATTCATTTAAATGTATGACCATATCAACCTGGCCAAGAGTGCATTAAAGATACAATTTTGATGTTTCACAAGTACCGTCTGTGTGACAACAGATAGAACGCCGACCAACGGACGTCCATCCCAATGCTGCGGCAAATGGAAATTTCCGATCTGATAAACATCAAAGCACAATAAGAGATAAGTAACCAGATATTGTGGGAATGCAAAACACCAAAGCAATAATAATAATCTGCCCTCACTCAGATGATAATGTAATGAGTCATGGCCTGATAACAAATCTAAAGATCAAATGGCTATTTCTCAGTTCATGTAATTACAATCTCTTTCTGTATACATCCATTCTTTCAGGTGTCAAAAGGTGAATAGTATTGTCCTTAATGCACTATTGGGAATAGAGTCTTACCGTTTAACTCCTGCATATTGTATGTAATTATGCTGACAAAGGCATTTTCACTCATTCAGATTTCCTTTTTATTGTTTATTCAATACCAAGTTAACAGCGGGACGGCTTTTCAATAACAAGACGTCATGCTAGACGGTGTCAATGGTTCTGAAAGGGAAATACTAATACACCCACAGCCAAGGACCGGAGACAGGAGGACTCTAACGCAGATTAGCCAATCAATAACTACTTTAAAATAACAGGGCCCAGGATTACACGCAAACCAAAAACCCACCAACGTAGACAAGACACTCATTCAACGACAAGGGACACACATGGTTTAAATACTGTACACTGGGAATGTGCAGGTGACACAGGTGGAAACAATCAGAGGAAATAACAAACCAGGGCAGGAAGTGAAGCTAAACCAGGTAAAACGAGAGGCAGGAAACTACAAAATAAAACAGGAAATAACCCACACCGTGACAGATCTCATGAAATCATTTTCTTATTAGCATAAAACGCAGCTAAGGCCGATGCAAATGTAATTTGTTTGAAACCAAAATAGTAGAAGCAAAGTTAATGAAATTCATTCTTGGGGTACCTAGTGGTAGAAATGATAATACATGTAGTAATGTCTAGTGTTAGATAGTAGTTATTACATTAACATGTTACACAATTTATAGTCATTTAATTACTGTACACATTAACATCCTCCCACAATCTAACGTTAATACCTGGGGACGGATGCTACCGTCCTTCATAGATTTCTTCAATGTTTTTCTCTCCTTTCAGGTAGTGAATGAGCAAAGGATGTAAGACAGTCCTGTGAGGAAAATATTTTGATTTTGGACCATATAGAACTCAGTTAAACATAATGTTTAAGATGTGTTATTATTAAAGTGTACTAGCTATTAAATGATATTATGCATGCTATGTTATGTTTATATGATGGTGCTTTAAGCCAAAGGTGTGATCATTGAATGTCCTATAGTGTTAAGTGAACAGGAATTGGTGAGGTCAGTGAGGGAGTTTGGATTCGACCATCAGATGGAGCCAGGAGGGAGTCATGTGATGCCTTGGAGAAGAAAGGTATTCACGAGAGAGGAGCTGGGCTTGAATGTGCAGCCAATACGACAACAGCGCAAGCGAGTTTGGAAGAGCTGAACTGGAGGTTCATCATTTTTATTTGTAGATATTCGAGTGAATTCCATTACTTGCATTTGAAAGGAAAAGCTGATGCTTCCCTGCTGTCGGCTCACCTGTCTCAATCGAATTAAATTGAAAAATCTTGTTGGGATAAGCTGGGCCGTAAAAGCTCCAACAGATTTGTCCCTGAAATCAAGGACTGCAAGGTGGCATTTGAAGGATTCGACTGAATGGGGCAGCCACGTCTCAGCCGCCATCGGTCTACAAATGTAGCCTCCGAAGGGTAAAGTCGTCATAGTAGTAGTAGTAGTATTTCACTTCACTCTACCATAATCAATCAGGACCTTAAGTGAAATTGTGAGTTCATGATCCATCAAATGCATCTTTAGTGATACATCTCGAATGAAGTCAAGTGCCATCAATCAAATGTCCACTACAATCGTGTGATATGTGTGGAATGGTATAGTTTTAATTCCTCAGTCACAAATGGAGGAGGAAAACGGCAGAGATCTTCAAAGAGGAGCCATGGCTTTGAAGGTGTCGCTGGTAGCTTCAAAGAGTAACATACATGACTCCCGATGGGCTGGAAGCTCATAAGTGTATAATGAGATTTGCTGTGGCAGTACCTCGAGACAAGCCCTATAACTCCCACCTATGCTTTCACCAAAGCTCTCTCTTCGCATTGAAGTGATGAGAGTCTTGATAAGCCAGATCTTGCGTGAGCAACTGATCCGGCGGTATTATGATTTTATCAGCCTTCATAAAAAACGGATTTAGTCAATAAAGAAGTTTTGTCAGCTATTGTCTCGCTCAATGCCATGTAAAAATATTGGCTTTTTGAAATCTGTAACTTAAAGTTCCCACAGAAGAGGTTATGGCTTTAAACAATAGCCGGCGGCTTGAAACCTGGAATGTTTTCCATAAGCAGGCATTTACGATCATAACATATCGAATAAAAGTCCCATCAGCGCTGCCAGCAGATGCGTGCCAAGCATTTAACAGCTGCAGTCCTGCACTGGTCCAGTTTAACAACCTAATTGATTCATAAAAAAACCCAACTCAATGTAGCTATGAAGACAGAAACAAACTGGAAGCAATAGCAGGATTAACATCCACTCCAGACAGTGTAAAAAGGCACTTTACCCAAGGAAGATGGGCAAATATACCAACAGAAAGGATATTTATTTGCCAGAGAGCTGACAAATACATTTTTTGTGAGGTGGAAAAATAACTTTAATGGTTGCATCAGTTGCACAGAGAGTCTAAAAATGCTTCATCTATGGATTTCGGTGCTTTGTAGTTTAAAAGGTGCTTGCAGGAAAACACAAAAACAATGGCGCTGAGGCATTTTTTCTAATCATGTTAGGCCTACCGTAATGAGAAAAGACATTCTTTAGAGAGCTTTGAAAAATGCTGCCTTTGCTCAGGAATAAAGTTCACACCCATACTGCATCCACGCTAATATTACGCCATCAGCAGCCATTACTTATTAATCTGCTTTTTTTTTCTTCCCATTCGTACTCTCAACCGATTTTCCCAGCAACTGCTGAATATGCAGGTATATTTGTGTGAATAAAATATTCATTCAGAGATATCTTAATTGATCCAAACAAAAACGAAAATTGTCACCTACGCCAGCAGAAAACGCAATTTGACATATCAATCATGTGTGTCTGATATTTCTGTTCACGGACAGTTGGTAGATATCTAGGTTGGGGTCATGGCCCTAGTGTTGAAACCAAGCGAAGTTGATGGAGAAGCATACGGGGAACAGTTAGGCTTCTCCACCTGCTTGATATTTGTGGTAGAACTGCTAGCAGCTATATGTCTATTAGTACTAAACAATATAGTGCTATATTTTCATGTGAGTGCTCTGATTAACTTTTTTATTTGAAAAGCATAGCCTTACGTTGCTGTTTATAAGCCTGTGTGAGAATATTGTATGTATACATCAATTGTATTTAAAGAAAAACGCCTCGGCCACTTCATCTAGGGTCTCAAATCTGTAATGTTACTCAATTTATAATACACCAGTATTCTTGATAGGCATGCCCCCTTGTTCCATTCACCCTATTCTAATGCGCTTAGTGGTTCATTCGGTACTATTGGTTAATCATTGCACTACTATAATATTCCACCATCACTCTCAATAAGTATTGCTGCATTTCATTTAATTCCTGACTGACAGTTTCAACTTTTTCACACAAAAAAAACTAAAATAATCTTGCATCAGACTTTGATTAAAATCTTTTTTCCCCTCTCACAATCATGGCATGAGCACTCCCTTGGAACATCCAAAAAGAACAATACTGTGGAATATCATTTGTAATTTGTGCAGAGGCAATATCCCAGATTACAAAGAAAAGTCATTACGATCTTCATCTCACCATACATTAATTCAACACAGAGATTGATAGGAAACCCTCAGGCTGACTTAGATTACAAGGGCGCCATGCTGCGAAATCCCCAAACCAATATCACATTATAATTTTACATGTTTGCCGATGTGAGATCTAGATTGGTGGTCTAAGCAAGATGCCTGCTATTCACAGAAGCCCGTCAAATAACCTTTCCATGTGGATAATTACAATCTAAGCTGCTGCATTACTGCCATGCGAGGGACTAGTGAGCACTGCTGCACATGGGTTTTAAAATTAGAAAAATAAATTCTAGGAGCTCTATGTGAAGGTGTGTGTGATGTAACGCTGCAAATCAAATATGCAATAGTACTCTTGAAATAAATTGTGAAACTATTATTATACTTTTGACTGAAAACTTCTAAAAAATAAGTTGCACAATGTGTGCTGCAACTTGCTTGCTCCATTTATCCTACGCAAAATAATTGCTTCTGACAGATTGCCACTGACATTCTGTATTAAAATATTGGTAATTCATGAATGACAAGGGCAGAACAGGAGACACCATGCTGTTAATCTTTGCCTTTCATGGCGCTTTATTAGTTGCTAATGATTGTGTTAGCGGATCAATATGAGGCAAACCCCTTCTTTGATAAGTTAAGTGTGCGATTAACCTCTTTTACTGGGTTTTTATTAAATGCAAAGCCATCATTGATAAAATGTATCTGAGGAGAGACTGGGCGCAGAGGAATGGAAATTGATTTCCATCCATCTCGTTCTTGACCTTCCTACTTTTCACATGTCAGGAAGACATTGAATATTGACTGACATGCTGTCAACTCTGGCAGGGAGGAAACAATTTGATAATGCCCTCTTGACTTTGAGACAAAATGCAACTCTGTTATAAAGCGCAGCACCTTTGCATCCAAAAAGGCCTGCATTTAACCACACGAGAGACAAACGAATGATTATTTAGTGACTCTCCCGACAAATACACACTAAAAGTGTGCTGAATTCATGTATTTTTAAATGATACAAGTAGTGCAGTATAACAAAATCTTACAAAGGAGTTAGTATGTAGTTCACAGTATAATAAAATAAGTAAATATAATAAGATATATTGATTACATTTTAAAACAAGCTGGCTTTCATTGAACAATCACAGGCTGCTTTGGCAGCTCATGTCATATGAATTTTGATATTTTCTATGTGGGTGTGTGCCAGAATATCACGTATTGAGCTGAAAGCACAATCCGCTAACTGGCAGATGTTACTTAGTTTTTCGCTTCTGTTTTTTGTGCTTGTGGCTCATTTAAAATGGGGAGATGGAAACTAGAGAAATGAAAAAAACTATAGGCAGGAGACTAGATCCCAGTTTGTTACCATGTTTTTACAATGTTTTTTAACTTATTTTGTGTAGTTTTTCTTTTTGTCATCTCATACATGTGAAAGTAAGTCTCAAGTACACTGCTAAAATGAGCTTTGAATGAAATAAGAAAATGTCAAGTACTTTTTATACATAAAAGAACAGGAAAATGAATTGACAGTTAAGACCAAATGTGGCCTGAAAAGACATTTTGACATTTAATCATGCTCACACTGGCCAATTTCCCCTAATTTGTCTTTTGAGATGGATCAGATGAAGACACAAAAGGTATCACCTTAACCTCAATCATTACAGTTAAAAGTAGAGAAATTTCTACATCGTCATTTGGAAAGAGCTGCTGCATAAAAGATGCATTTTCTGTATAATGTAATTGTAAAGCCATTTACATGTTTTAAAATGGTAAAATACTATTTGATTTATTTCTTATCTGCATACAAAGTGCCTAAGATGTCCCTTTCTTGCACACCTTAGCACACACAGGTTTTTATGCAATAAAATAAGAAAAGCATGTCCAAAGGATGAACAAGACATCGCCATAGCCCCTTAATGGAATTAAACATCCACAAAGGCACATTATCAAAGTACATTGCGAACTTATGAAAACAACTTCAAATGAAAGACTGCCCTGACTTTCAAAAATAAAGGCTTGGTTGGAGTAAACTGTACTTTTCCTTTAAAAGCTTATGTACGCTTGCATGATTTGGATAAACCCAGTTTAACCTCACTCTTCAGAAGTTATTTGGAGATTAACTGAAGTTTGATGAGAATTATGAATGTGAATCAGTTCCCTTTGTTACCAATTTGATCTATTAGTCACACAACCTTCTACAGGTATAGTGCCTTAAGAGTAAGTCAATCTAAACTGCTTTTGTGCTTCAAGTCTCCCACACCTTCACTGTTACAAGTAGTCAGAGCAGAAAAATAAATAATTTCCCGTGTGTAATTTCCCTTTGGATGTGCGTGGGCCAAGGCCAACACGATCACTTGTATAACATCCACTGAGGAAAAGTGAAAAGGGAAAGGGACATGCAACGTGCAAAGCTGCTGGGGAAGGTGATAAGGCTGTTTACCAACGTTCAGCCCATAGAGGGTATTTACATAAACCCAGAGGCACATGAAAGCTGGCCAGCTGAGGCTCTTACCGCGTCTTTTTGGCTTGCAGACAGACAGTAATACGGTGTGCCTCAAAAACCCTCCAGTATAATCTCACCTGCCAAATGGTACACGGTACAAACAACCCCCGGTGACCAACGACTGTTTCCAAAGTGGTGAATGAGAAAGTACTTTATGGAACAGATGCCTTGATTTTGCCTTTAGTGCAGAGAACTTCCATTGGACTACAAATATATACATAAACTAAAAGTTTGTAGTCAAGGTTACTTTGTTGAAAATATTGATCATTGTGTGCATGCAAATGTACCGACGGAAGAACACCTTGTGATAAGAAAGTGTGAAGCATGTTTTTGAGTCCTGATTTTCCTTTGAAAATGTGCCACATTTTGCAAATCATATTAACGAGTCTGTGCACCACATCAATGACATCATCATAAGGCTTGTGTCGGGTGTCGTAACAGGTGGACTCAAATTCAAACCAGGTTTCAAACCAATTAATTACTTTTTCATTTAACGTTCAGTATGATACAAATTGCGAAGTAGCAAGCAAGAACCAGTCTACAAGGAACATTAAAGAATATACATAGCCAACGGCGATACAAGGGACACACCTAGTTTAAATACACGTGATTGGACAGACGAGAGAACAATCAGGGACACGGCAGACAATCACAAGGTGGGAGAAAACACACCAGGGCAGGAAGTGAAGTTTACCCAAACACGTGACTCTGGTTTCAACACTCATGGATGAAAAGCACAAAGTGTGAGGGACCATCAACATTTGTTTGTCACTTTATGACTATTAGATCAAAGCATTTAAGATTAAACATTAAAATAATAATGCGTAATAGTTTGCATATATAATAATTTGGAGCTTTAGCACTTCTACAACACTACATTAGCAGGGGAGAGACCACATCATTAATATAACGCCTGAGAAATTGAATGAGGATGCAGTACAAACAGCCACTGTACATCTCAAGGTAAACCCAGTGCACTTCGGGACTTTCCAGTTGCATTTCAAATCGAACCGTTGGAGGAGAAAAAAAGGACATCTTGATTTTTACAATCTGGGGCTTGCAAGGTTGACACTGACATTTGGACAAAACACCTATTTGTTGCCCATGAATTCCAGGTAGCCACAAAGTTACAGATCCAGCATTTAAACCCATTTTCTTTAATTGTGTGTCCCACAGTAACAGACACTGGTGCTGGTTTGTGTTGTCAACCTATCCCCTAATAAAATGGTACTTACCCAATCAGAAATTAAGGCAACACTGATTAAGCGATTTCCATCACTAAATTGATTATAAAAATAATGTGCAAGCATTTGTCAACCCCCTATACATGAATTGTTTAGTTTAATTATCAATGGCTCTATTCAAATACCAGATAATATTAAAAATGTCGAGGGTGGCTTTACAACTTGCATATCATAGTATTATATTTCAAAGTTGCTTCATAGATTTCAAATGCTGATTGGTATAAAGTCCAATCAGCAGGCACGTTCGCTGCCAATTATTTGTCTTTCCTGAAAATCTTATTTTAGTAGACACAATAACTGATAATATCATACATACATTTTTATCACAATTGCAATGACAACTGAATGTGCTTAATAAAAAAACGTAAAAGCAATCCTATAATACCACATTGGAAAAGTGTCTTACTAGAATTTAAAGATTCAGAAAAGTAGATTTTACGTGTCAGGATTTAAATAATTACTAAAATTAAAAAAAGTAGTGTAAAGAACCTTCAGGTATAAGCAGTCTGTCTTGTTGTCAACAAATCCAGCAAAAATACTAAAACAAACCTACAAAGTCGTTCTACTGGTACTGTTTTGTGTGTGAACCCCATTTTCTACAAAACATCAATAGGACACAATGTTGCACTGGGTGGCTGGTTCTGTCTTCCCCACTGTTGATAATAGTTCAGAGAAGGGTACTGTATACTTTTTATATTTTATACACAATATTTTTCTCTCTTGAACATATACATTTTAGTTTAGAGGTGCTAAAGAATAGAAGTCCTATCTCAGTGAACTCAATCATCCAATATTTTTGGTTAACAAATTAAGAATACCATTTGCGGTGTAAACTTCCTAGCCTAGCCGCATGGTTTTAAGCCAAATGCTAAGTGGTAAAAAGGACAGATTGAATGGCTTTAGTGTGTTTCACTGAAGGAACTTGGCCAGCGTGCCCATTACCCTCAAACAGGGTACAGCTGCATCTCAGCTTCACAAGCATATCAAGTGCATGCTACAGAGCTACAAGTGGGCTAGGGAAACACTACAATGAGTCATTGTGCCCATTCAGAGCAAAGATTAGCACATCCAAATTCATTTTTGAGTCACTAATTAATAAGTTTGCTGGGCGGTTTTTAAATCCTCTCCTGTGTAACTACCAAATACAAATTATGCTTTATCTTTTTTATGGAGCAGTTTTAGTACAACTTGGATGCTGACATCTTCCTTGACTCACAAGGTTTGGGGTTTTAAGACTATAGGTGGGCCAGTAACTTGAGTTTATATATCTCTTTTTCAACATCTTCCTGACTTTGAAAAATTGCCACCTTTCTAAAAGCCTAACCGATTACTGCAGTGCCACAAGATCCAGGCAGAATGTAATTTGTGCCCGTCAACTGGATATATAACAAATAGATAACACCATGGCTTCTGAAGAGGTTATTTCAGTCCTGAAAAATAAGACTTGGTTTCAAGCTGTTTTCATTCCACCAATTGTCTCATCAATGACATTATTATCTTTAACCACTTCCAGGCAACACTTCTCACATCCAGCCCATCAAGTACCAAGGCTTGCTTAGTTAATGGTGACTCTCTCGTCTGGCATTTTGAATGTGATTCTTGACAAAGCAGTTTCGACTTGTTTGATACATGATGTCTCTTTTCAAATTAAATTTCAAACATTAGGTGGACTTTGTTTATTGTTCACTTACGCAACAAATCTACATGAAGAGGGTTCAGGGAACAAAACCACTATGATATGGCTTTAACTAGACTAAATGTCAAGAGCTGAGAGGCAGCGTACTTAGTGACATCTACATTCCAGCTTAAAGGCTCCACCCACTCCCTTCAGGAGATCATTTAGATTAGGTGTGGAAAAAGACACACTTGGATCTGATCTTCTCATAAGGGAGAGGAACAAATGTCAAGCCGGGAGGCTGAACAGGGAGGACGTGCTGGGAGAAGAGTCGCTTCCCAAGATCAGCATGGTGGTCAAATGCCTGAAACGGTAGGTCGGCTAGCGGCCAGTCGAAAAGGATGTGTAAACATTTCTAGTTTGGTGATAGAACTCTGAACTGAACAAGGTTTTGTCATTTTTTGGGGGTTAGTTAGAATTTTGAAGAGAACCTGGAAAATTGCCTTTGGTTGCAGTGCCACCAGTATTTTCTGTTTCCTTATATAGTTAGAATACAAATATTCTGTTAAAAAACACAACTCACAGAACTGCAGCCTCTTTGATGTAGATATAGGTTCTCTTGTGGGGTTGATCCACTGTTTTGAGTGCATGCAAACCAGTCAGGTGTCATAACTGTACTAAGAAAAGTTGACAACTGCACCATTTGCTGGTTTTCGAGGCAACCAGGGTGCTCTTCTGCATCACGGCTGTTATTTTGACAAAAGTAATGCATGCTTTAACACATCATCTTTTTCTTTGGAGTGCTAGTTTTCTATTTTTTTATGTTAAGCTAAACGTCAGTATGTGAAAAGAAAAAAAAAAGTGACACGTTCATAGTGGGGACAAAGCACCTGTGAGGACAGGTCATATTCAGCCAAGCACTCCACTTCCCCCCTCCTAATGAACTATAGTCTGGTGTTATGATAGTCGGATCCCCCCGTGGGTGCTCAGTGCCTTGCCTGTGCTGTGGGTCAGCAAAACAGTCAACTACGGCCGAGGCACTGCCCCTGTGCAGAGTTGAACTTTCCCACTGACACCGCACCACAGGTTTTCTCCTCAGTGACGATGCAGACTCTTCTCGCTTCCTGAGTAATTACACTCATTATCTTCCCTGCCAGCTACTCAATAGGGTGTGGGGGGGGTTAGGGGATGCTGGAAGAGAAAGGTCCAGAGATTTTATATCTGAAAGCAACGGTGTAAAACTTGGTAGCTTCATGTCCTGTAGAACTCAATAAAATGACATTGGGACACTGCATGCAGTTGAAACTGTATTTTATATCTATATAATAACGTCATATTCGACTGGTACACAATGCAAACCCAATGTTCTTTTCATCTGATTAATGAGCAGAATCTTTAGAGGCAGATTTATGTCAAATTTAGTCTTTTAAGTGCCGTCTCTCTTCTCAAGCCGAGGGGGGATGGGGGGGATGGGGAGGGCTCCGACATGAATATTTTAAGTAATTAACCTGGAAGAGTATTTACTTATGTCATTCAACATTTTCATCCCAATTTCCCATTAAATGACCAGTGGGGAATATGGAGTTACCGAAAGGCACTGAAGTGAAGCAATAAATTCCCCTTCCTGTCAGTATCAATGTTAGCGTGGCTAATGCCTGACAGCCTCGGGGCCAAGAGCCGGCCGTGCTCCACAAGCACTCTGCCATGAAGGGAGCTGCTTTATCATCCTGCAAGCAGATGGGGGAGAGAGGGAGCCACGGTAGGACTATGGCTTTATATTCTCTGCATAGTTATACGGCAACACCGATACGGCACTCCCACGTATATCCCACGGATGTGGTGAGAGCGTAGGAATAAGAATACATTTCCCCATCTGGAGTGGATCTTTCATATGAGATTTTCCCTTTTTGCAGTTGTCTTTGTGTTCTATCTGCTGTATCGGATGGTGGGTTTTTGTGTGACCTTGTTATCTTTAACTGACCTATCCCTTTTATCATTCTGATGACTTGTTTCCACTTATTTCTTATTTAATGCTTTCTTTTAAGGCTGTTTTTACCTAGTGCCATGATCATATCTCTTTATGGAAACACAAATTCCCTGGGAATCAATACATTTATCAACTGTAAACTCCATTTCGTTGCAATGTTCAACCTTGTAAATGTACCTTTATTAGCACTGAAAGTACGTTGTGTCATAAGGGGACCAAACGTTCTAATAAAAAAGAAATAAAAAAATACTTAAAAAGAAGTAAATCTGAGAAAATGCAGCCGACACAAATTGCGTCATGTGCTCCTTGGAAAGGTTTCATTCAGAAATAGATCCGGATCTCAATGTCTCACTTTTATACTATTACTACTACTCTACTAATGATAGGAATCACACAACTTGCCTGTTAGACAGTGACAGAATATCTACTGGAGTCCTCCTGTATGCACAGATGCCTGTCAACTCCGACCCTGCTTAATTAATGTTGACGCTCCTTGCCGGGTGTTTACAACGGATTTATAAAATCAATTGACCCGTCACTGAGCCATCCACCCTTGAATATAGTTGCCATACCTGTCAAATCGAAAAGAAAAGCACATATGCAGTTTATATTATTGGTGGTGGACTTGCAATAAAAAAAAAGATGAGAACATTTTCAGAAAAATATCTTCACATTTCTAGCCACTGCTAAACATTTGTGTCTTTGTGTATTCCAAGAAATTATTTTGTTGTGTTGCCATTGCCATTGCTTGTAATTGGCAAGACGATTGTGAGACCTCGTTATCCGATGTTATAACTAGTTCACAACTAGTATGTCGTGGCGATTATTGTGTTTGTTTTAAACTCACTGTCAGAACGTCACTGACTGATGAGCCGAGATAATTCTTCAACACTGCTGTGCTGTAATTTTCAACCTTTTATATTGCCATCAATGCTTTGGGCTATCTTCGAACGGTTATGTTTGCAGAGCTGTGATTATACAGCAGCTCTCTATGGAGGGGTTTGCTAAAAGGTCAATTCACAAATCCATGTGGTCCCTGAAAAGGACCAACGTGGACAGAAGGACGAACGCATCATGTGCCCACAGAACTGTCACATCGATGGCTCTAATCAATACAAACTATTATTTCAGCTCCATGAGAATAGAGCCGGGGACTGGTGGAAAGGAGTATTGTGCTTTTTTATAAAAGGGGTTTCATAAGAGTAAACAGATTATGATTCACAGTGCCGGGGCCTTTTGTATTGAGAGAGACAATAAGATGAGGACGCTAAGTCAATGAAAGCCTTGTAAGGCAGCTCCTCCTGTGATCAGTTATGAACACGTAATTATGTATTGATTCTGTCAGTTATAGCTAAACTGTGGTTAATCAATGGACAATAGCTTATGAAAATAGAGATTTTGCCTTGAGACCATCATATTAGAGTGTATGTTCATGTGAGCTGGATTGCTCTGGGTCTGGGGCGAAGACACACATTTCCATGCCATCCATACCAATATTGTTTTCGTTCCATTTAGCCGTGCGGGACACATTGCACCTCTTTCTTTTTGTTGAGAAATAACCTTTATGGAATTTAAAGCAGATTCTTTTTGAAGCCTGTATTCGATGTGACACGTTTGGAAAGGCTCTCTTCACGGCGTTTTTGTAAGCCCACATCCAACATCATACCACAATTTTAAAAGAACCTGATCCTACTGTCAGCCCCGTGTTTTTCCCTTTCCATAAGTCTATTTATTTCCTCATTATTCCAGCTGCCCTCCCATTTCCTCTCATCCCCTTTCTTCCCTCCCTGCCATTCATAACTATTCTGCCTGGAAACATACCTGTGTTCTCTACTCCACTGGGAAGAAAAAGTATAGCACAGCGTTCAGCTCATTCACTTTTAATCATCCACGATGGCATGTTACCATCATTCACAATTACCCTCAGTCTCTGAGCTGAGAGCAGATAGATAGAACCGTTGTGGTTCATGCACGCTTATAAAAATATAACAGGACAATCATTTGTTTCACTCCAATGTCTTCTCAAACTGTAGTTGGATTCTAGGTTACATGAACATTGGAATAACAGTGTGAATGATATGCAATTATTTTTAAAATGTGTTTGGATGGCAGAAGGGAAAAGGAGCTTCAACCCAACGGCCATTTGTTGGCTGTTTCTTTTGGGCAGGAATTATTTTTGGCACTTTAAAATTTCTATATACTCTGTTAGTACAAAGTATTGTAAGACATTTACCATGAAACACAACCCTGGGGTAATGATCAAATCAACTTTTTTTTATTTGTCCTAGCTGCTGAAACTTTTGAATAGCTAAAGTGATGTAATCAATATTGAATACAGGACTAACCTGTGAAAAGTATAATGTCAAGGGTACTTACAGCACACTTTTTTTAGGTATTCATGAGAGGCAAACAACCTACAATTGACACAATATCGCATAACTTTTCGACTGAACGCTCCCCCCTTGACCATCAATCACCAAGACGGCCCATTCATCAATGAGAACCGTTGGTCCGGCCCCCTTGTGACAAACAAACGTTTTTCCAATTTAACATCTAATATTGATGGAGCACTGCGTCCTGCTGCAGCATCCTTAAGCCTTGCTGGGGACTGTCCCTTTATCCATATGTTGTACATGGTTAGTTTGCGCTTGTTGTGATCCAACCATGAACCAATAGTTGCTCTAAAACTGTTCAGTTTGTGTTGATATACTGTACTTAATTGGTAACAACCCCAAATCCCTAACAAATTCCTCCAGCACAATGTTGAAACAAAATTTGTACACAACAATACCATGTGCATGAAAATACCGTTTGTTACCGAAGACGAAATGAGGGAATTTAAGTGCACCGTATCAGCCTGAAAATGTGTTTGTTTCACATCGTTCACTTTTTTTGTCAACCAGACAAGCCAACAGCTGCGCCAGCAGACACTACATACCAGTGTTCATCCTGGATGTCTGTGCGAGTTGCAGGTGAATATTTTCAACTCTTATTGCAGGATTGAGCTGATATTTGGGATAATAGACGTTGTGTTTCGGCCATTTATTTTTGTTACTACCTCCAGCTTCTACAATGAGTCTTTTGAAAACTACAAAAAACAGATACTCTGTATTGATTGTGGCTCACAGGCAAATCCTACAAATGCCATACATGTACCAGAGATTGGCATTACACAATCTCCTCCACTCTCATTCCTATTCATTCCTCTGTGCATGATTACATCAAAGGAAGGAGCACTATGTCAAGATCAAACAAGCTAGGAAATCAGTGAAGTAAAGAAGGAAGTATTCCGACAAGAGCTTACAAGAGCTTATGAGGGTTATTAGTTCGAAGGGGGTGCTGAATAGAGCCACAAGCTGCCTGTATTTCAATCTGCTTGACATTTCAAGTAAATATCAGCTTGCAAAATCACATTTTCAGATTTTTTTTTTAATGTTGAATATAGAAAATGTGACAATTTATGAGTAACGTGCTGTGCGTGAGAAGCCGGGCTAAGTAACAAACGTGCAATCTACTGCTATTTTATCGAAAGTACAATATGAGATAAGACATCGTCCTCCATTTTGCATAAATTAATATGGCATATTTGGCAGTGTTAGTATTTGAATTTGTTTCCTGTTTTTTTTAACCTCCCCGCTTCCTGTCCGGTTGTAGTTGGACTTGACGGTTAGACTGCTGTCTGAGTAGGTTCATGTGTATTTATATTCCTATGTTTTGTCCACTGGTTGTTGGTTCATCTGCTACGTTCTCCACTGTTGATACTGCGTGTGCTCATGTCTACAGACCTGATCCGTTTTTTGTTTTTATTGTGCCAGTTCTGTTTGGCCTGTTGGACTTTTTAATGTGTTCAATTTTGGACAGCCTTACTTTAAATGTTTTGTTTTGGACATCTCTTGTTTATTAAATCACCATGTATCATCCTTTGGGTTCCCTGTGTCTGTTTGCATTTGGGTCTCTGTGTTCTTTACGCTGAGCAGTGATTTTCTGAAATTACCAGATTGTTCTAGCTATTCCATCATTTGCATTTAACATAATATCCACATTACTGATTGTTACACCAATAGTCTACAAGGCAATATTGTCATAATATCAGTTCCAGGGTAGTTAGTGTTTAAATTCATTTTCAGGACTCAAATCCCTTTTGGTGTAATCTGACATACACTGGTCTGGGGTTTGTTTGAGTTTTTAAGCAATACTATGTTGTAAGAGACCTGACTGACAAACCAAACAAAGAGAAACATAAAAGCAAAAAGTGTATGTGTGAGCATGAAAGCAAGAGGGGAGATAAATAAAAACCACACATTTTTGTAGTTTTTACTACTGTGTAATTGTATTGTTCATGGTGTTAAGTGTGTCGAAGAACAATGCAGACTTGATATGTTTCTAATTCTGGTAACCAGAGATTAATTAGTATCAGATTTCTCAAACAAAAACATGGTGGAGTCACCGGGTTATATTTGCGTTCAGTCGCACATTTGTCTTTCGTGTAAACCATTAAATCCAGAGTGTGGATTGCACAAGTAAACAGAAACTATAATTAGCAGTCATAGTTTGACTTTTTGCTTCATGGCCTTTATTTTGCGAACTCCAACTAACACCATGCATTTTTACATTGCATTCTTCTAAGCTGAGAATCACTGGAAGTTACAAGGCCTTACACTGATGTTCAGTTTTTTTTTGTTGAAAATGATCAATTCATGGATTTGTAACAGAAGCTAAGTTAGATTACTTAAAACATTAATCTTCTTCAACATGATTATGATTGGGGACGTTTTTTCTAATGAAAAGTATCCATATCCAAGTATGAGAGTGTGTGGTTTTTTTGGAAAAACAAAGAGTCCGGACAAGTAGATTGGTCTAAGACACTAAAATCTTCTTACAGAGGCTTCCAATTGGACATCAGCCGTAATGGACAGGCAACATTCCACCTCTAAGTGGTTTGACATCTTGCTGCCATAAATAAACGTTAACAGGGACGCTCTATTAGGCCAAACAAGGCTCTGTGTGTCCCTTCAAAGCCAGGAAGTGCCCTCCTAATGGTACACTAATGTCTTTATTAGATTACTCCAACATATCCCATTGCAGTGCATCACAGCTATAGCATTCTCTTGGATTGGGTGGAATGGAGATGGCCTGGGTGGGATGGATATCACCCAGACTCTAGATCTCTGCAATTAAGAATATTTCCAGGAGAAGATTATACTCATCTCCGATTACTGGACTGGTTTCATAATACACTTGTGCTGTTTAGACCTGGTGAATCACCAATTTAAGATATTGCTCTCGAGACTACGGCATGGTTTGACCTATGCATATACATAAATATTTGCAAACTGTCAAGCAGGAAGGAGGAGGACTCGGACGCAGAGGGTTCAGCTGATATTGCTTTTTATTACTAACAAGAAAAAACTGAAAATCTCTCTTAACGAGGAAACAAAGGTCGCGATCAAAGTTCAAAAGGAAAAAACTCAAAATCTCTCTTAATGAGGAAAAAGGTTGAGATCAAAATTCAAAAGGCAAAAACTCAAAATCTCTCTTAAACGAGGAAATGTAACAGGGATCAAAAGGACGTGACAAACGTTATCGGACTTGACGTAACTCGTGACGTGAGGGCTGGTGTGCAGGGCAAAACAACAAGACACACTGGCACAGGACAAGGGGCGACGCAGACTATAAGTACCCATGAGGGAGTTGTGGGAACAGGTGGACACAATCAGGAATCAGGGGAGACAATCAGACTGGTGACACATGAGGAAGGGCAAGGGACCTGAAACGAGAGGGAGTTAGTTTCCAAAATAAAACAGGAAGTCAAAAAACAACTGGAGACAGGACAAAAACGCAACTTGACATACAGGTGTGACATTACCCCCCCCTCAAGGCCGAATACCAGGCGGCCTTGGAATGTCCGGGTGTGCTCTATAAAAATCTCGAATGAGATCCGGGTCCACTATGAAGCTAGACGAGACCCATTGTCGTTCCTCTGGGCCGTAGCCCTCCCAGTCCACGAGGAACTGCCTGCCCCGTCCCCGCTTACGTACCGCCAGCAGTTTCCTCACCGTGTAGACCGGCCCCCCCTCGACCATTCGAGGGGGTGGGGGTGGCTTGGGGTTTGGCACCATTGCGCTCTCCTTCGCTGGTTTGATTTTGCTGACATGAAAAGTTGGGTGTACCCTCAGGGACCGGGGCAGACGGAGGCGCACAGCTGCTGGATTGATAATCCTCGAGATGGGGAACGGGCCGACAAAGCGAGGGGCCAGCTTTCGTGATTCGACCTGCAAGGGTAGGTCCTTGGCTGAGAGCCATACTCGCTGGCCGGGCTGGTACACTGGGGCCGGTCTCCTCCTGCGGTCCGCTGCTTTCTTCACTCTGTCCCCTTGTCTGATCAGCGTCTGGCGTGCCGCTGCCCAGATGCGGCGGCAGCGGCGGACCAAGGCCTGGGCGGAGGGCACAGACACCTCTGGTTCGGACTCGGAAAACACAGGGGGTTGGTAACCAAAAACGCAATGGAAGGGAGACATGCCAGTGGCGGAGGTGGGAAGGGAGTTATGGGCGTACTCTACCCACGTCAGGTGTTCGCTCCATGACGCAGGGCTCTGGGCCACCAGGCACCGGAGGCTGGTTTCCAGTTGTTGATTGAGGCGCTCCGTCTGTCCGTTGGCCTCGGGATGGTACCCCGATGTGAGGCTAGCTGTGGCTCCGATGAGCTTACAGAACTCCTGCCAGAACCGCGAGACAAACTGGGGCCCCCTATCGGACACAATGTCTCTGGGGAACCCGTGGATCCTAAACACGTTGTTCATCATGCAGATAGCGGTCTCTTTAGCGGTGGGCAGCTTGGGTAGGGCTAGGAAGTGTGCCATCTTTGAAAATCTATCCACCACGGTCAACACCGTGGTGTTCCCCTTGGAGGTCGGTAGCCCCGTGACAAAATCCATCGAGATCTCTGCCCACGGCCGGGACGGGATGGGCAGCGGCTGTAGCAAGCCTGCGCGGGCTCTGGAGGAGTTCTTGTTCCTGGCGCAGACGGAGCATGCCTCAACGTACTCCCTGACCTCCGGCTCCATGGACGGCCACCAGAACCTCTGCGTGATGGCGAACATGGTCCGACGTACGCCCGGATGGCAGGTGAGCAAAGACGAGTGAGCCCAGTGGATCACCTGTGGGCGCAGATTAATAGGGACAAACAGACGATTATCTGGGCACCCACGAGGTGGGGGGGTCTCACCGTTGGCCTGCTTCACCTTGGTTTCTATAGGCCAGGTAACCGCTCCAACCACACAGTGTAGTGGGAGGATGGGCTCAGGTTCCCTGGCCACGGGCTCCGGGCTGAAAAGACGGGATAAGGCGTCAGGCTTGGTATTTCTTGATCCCGGTCTGTAGGAAAGGGAAAAATGAAAACGGTTAAAAAACAAGGACCAGCGGGCTTGACGGGAATTCAAACGCTTGGCCTTCTTGATGTACTGCAGGTTCTTGTGGTCTGTCCAAACCAAAAAAGGGTGCTGTGCCCCCTCGAGCCAGTGCCGCCACTCCTCCAGCGCCGCCTTCACTGCCAGCAGCTCACGATCTCCCACGTCGTAGTTCCGCTCCGCTGCAGTCAGTCGTCGCGACAGGAAGGCACAAGGATGAAGCTTGTTGTCAGACTCTGCTCGCTGGGAGAGAATGGCCCCGATCCCATTATTGGAGGCGTCCACCTCCACCACAAACTGGCGAGCCGGATCAGGGAGCGTGAGGATGGGTGCTGTAGTGAAGCGCCGCTTAAGCTCCTGGAAGGCTGCGTCTGCCTCGGCGGACCAGTGAAACGCCACCTGCGGGGAGGTAAGAGCATGGAGCGGGGCTGCTGTCGCGCTGAAGCCTCTGATAAACCGCCTGTAAAAGTTAGCAAAACCGAGAAATTGCTGTACCTTCTTGCGGCTATCAGGAGTTGGCCACTCTACTACCGCGCTTACTTTAGCCGGATCCATCTGAACCCTCCCAGGGGCTACGATAAAGCCCAGGAAGGAGACAGTATCGGCATGAAATTCACTCTTTTCCGCCTTCACATATAACCCGTTGTCTAAGAGACGTTGCAGGACGAGTTCAACATGGTTCCTATGGGTGTTTAGGTCGGGGGAATAAATCAGAATGTCATCTAAATACACATACACAAACTGGTCTAAAAAGTCTCTTAACACATCGTTTATCATCGCTTGAAAAACTGCTGGGGCGTTTGTGAGACCAAAGGGCATGACCAGGTATTCATAATGTCCAGACGGCGTGTTGAATGCCGTTTTCCACTCATCCCCTTCCCTAATGCGAACCAGGTGATAGGCGTTGCGTAAGTCCAGTTTGGTAAAAATCTGCGCCTGTTGAAGCTGGTCGAATACTGAGGTCATGAGAGGTAGAGGGTATCTGTTCTTAACGGTTATGTCGTTAAGCGGGCTGTAGTCAATGCAGGGGCGAAGGGTTCCATCCTTCTTTCCCACAAAGAAAAAACCTGCCCCTGCTGGGGACGAGGAAGGTCGGATCAACCCCGCCCTCAGGGAGGATTCGATGTAGTCCTTCATGGCCTGCCTCTCGGGCCCGGAAACAGAGTAAAGACGGCCCTTCGGGATGGTGGAGCCGGGCAGAAGGTCAATGGCGCAGTCGAACGGGCGATGAGGTGGTAGAGCTGTGGCCTTGCTCTTACTAAAAACCTCAGCGAGGTGGTGGTAGCAGCTTGGAACTTGGGTCAGATTGGTGATCTCCGAGTCTGTGACAGGGTGAGTGACGACACGGTTTAGCGTGGGGTTCTTCCCTTGGGGGCATGATTCCCGACATTGGGTCCTACAACCCTCCCCCCATACCATAATGTCCCCGGTGCGCCAGTTTATGTGTGGGTTGTGATGAATTAACCATGGGAACCCGAGGATGAGATGGTGCAGAGGTGAGTGTATTAAATACAGCTGTATGCGCTCCCAGTGATTGGTGATGCGAAGCTCCACCGGTTCTGTAACATGGGTTATAGTGAACAATGCACTTCCATTAAGTGCGCTCGCTTTAACCGGTTTACTCAATGGGTCAACCCGAAGCCCCAGTCTTTGTGCTAACCCCCAGTCGATTAGGCTCTCATCTGCCCCTGAGTCAATCAATACCCCCAGCTCTAGGTTCTTATCCCGGTGCTTAATCCTCACTGTGGTCAATCGGCGTGGAGTAGGAGTTACTTCGGCGACTTGACTCACCGACTGGTTGGCCTTTACTGGACAGGCGGTGATGAGGTGGCCACGCTCGCCGCAGTAAAAGCATCTGCCCTCCTGGTAGCGTCGCTGTCGTTCCTCTTGAGAGAGCCGGGCCCTCCCCATCTGCATGGGCTCCTCCTCGCCTCCGGCACGGGTTCTTGAGAGTCGCTCAGGGGAGGTTTGACGCGATGCGGCGCCCCAGAGCGTCGGGGAAGAGCCAGGTGCGGCGGGTGTCCCTCTGGGCCCACGCTGCCGCCTCCGTTCCTGTAGGCGGTTGTCGGTGCGGATGGCGAGGGCGATGAGGGAATCGAGGTCCAGAGGCAGGTCCAATGGGACCAAGAGGTCCTGGATCTGGTCGGAGAGCCCTCTCAGAAAAACATCGTAGAGGGACGTGGTGTTCCACCCACTCTCCATCGCCAGGGTGCGAAAACGTATGGCGTATTCACAAACGGACTGTCCACCTTGCTTTATCTGACTGAGCTCACGAGCCCTTTCTCGGTCTGTTGCCACAGGGTCAAAAACAAGTCTGAGAGCGTCGGCAAACTTCTTTGGTGAAGAGCAAACTGCCGAACTCCTAGCCCACTCAGCGGTGGCCCATGCCTTGGCCCTTCCCGTGAGATGGGACATCATGAAGGCAACCTTGGACCGTTCTGTGGGAAAGTGCATCGGAGAGTGCTCGAAGTGCATTTCACATTCAATGATGAAGGACCTACTTTGTCCGATGGTTCCGGAGTATCGTTCCGGAGGTGCCAGCCTCGTGCACGCATCTGCTGGTGTGGCTACGGGAGGGGGCTCAGACGGCGTGGGGGGTTGTTCGGGAGAAGCCGCGGGGTTCCTGGAGAGCAAGGTGAGAATTTGTTCTACCTGACTGTTTAGGAGTCCCACCTGCGTGGTCATGGCAGTCTTAAACCCCTCCTGGCTTTGAGCAAGTCCCCGAACCCCTCGATCGAGGTCAGCAACAAGGTCTTCATGCTGCGCCAGTCTTGATGCTTGAGCGCGCAGCGCCTCCGTCAGCTGGTCCTTCTCTGCCGAGTCCATTCTGGCCAGTGTGTACTGTCAAGCAGGAAGGAGGAGGACTCGGACGCAGAGGGTTCAGCTGATATTGCTTTTTATTACTAACAAGAAAAAACTGAAAATCTCTCTTAACGAGGAAACAAAGGTCGCGATCAAAGTTCAAAAGGAAAAAACTCAAAATCTCTCTTAATGAGGAAAAAGGTTGAGATCAAAATTCAAAAGGCAAAAACTCAAAATCTCTCTTAAACGAGGAAATGTAACAGGGATCAAAAGGACGTGACAAACGTTATCGGACTTGACGTAACTCGTGACGTGAGGGCTGGTGTGCAGGGCAAAACAACAAGACACACTGGCACAGGACAAGGGGCGACGCAGACTATAAGTACCCATGAGGGAGTTGTGGGAACAGGTGGACACAATCAGGAATCAGGGGAGACAATCAGACTGGTGACACATGAGGAAGGGCAAGGGACCTGAAACGAGAGGGAGTTAGTTTCCAAAATAAAACAGGAAGTCAAAAAACAACTGGAGACAGGACAAAAACGCAACTTGACATACAGGTGTGACACAAACATGCACTATGAGGTACTTTTGCTCTAAGTTTCCATAGAATGGCACTTATTTTTTTAACAGGGGACGAGGACAGACAGACGATGTAATAGAGGACAGAATCTGTGGAACATTCATGCCGAATATGAATCAGATTTTCACTAAATCAACTTGTAGAGATAAAAGATCATTATCATTACTACATTATTTACAATGTCCAAGAGGTTGAACCTTCTAACCTGCAGACTACGGAAGCAATTACTGTACAAATAATGCACATGGTGCAACAAAGTACTTAGGACATGTTTGTTCCCCATTAGGCAGACACTTTGGTCTCCATAAAGTACCGTGGCTTGTGTGTCTACCCGCATTTGGGTCCCAACGTGTTTCATTTTTGTGTGCATGCCAAAGAGCATTTCCCCAGAGTTTATAAAAAAGGCTGGCTACAGCTTTCAGAGGCAGGTTTTCAAATGAACCAAATAAGTGTGTATGGAAATCATTTGTTTCTCCACTTTTAGCATGTTTAAGTAAAATACTGCATTTGTGAACATATAGTACTATAAACTTACCAATACATAGAGGCAGATACACAAAGACATGCAGGCATCCTGTGGCTTTTACTGGTCTAAACTTACACGCCTAATGCCTTGGTAATGGACCCAGTTGAGAAGGCCTCTCACACCCAGAGGAGTTCGTTAGTGGTGCTAATGGCCGTGCTGGTGGCGGAACTCGCTTTCAACATCTCCTCGTAAATCTCTCCATACTAAATACAACCGTCATTCACTCTTCTCCCCCTATGAACACTAAACCTATTGACGCACTGGGTTGTGTCTTATGTTGATGGAACAGCAGAACTTTTCTCTTTCCATAATTTCTCATTTATTCACGAGAGGGTCTTTGAAACGCTTCACCAAATGTTTGCGCTTTTTTGCGGTCTTTTTTTTCTGAAACTGTAATAAGATGAGGCCCCCTCACCTGGATATGTTTTATTCATAAGCTTAAATCACAACTGGTCTTGGAACCTAATCACTGTAACTGATAGCATAGAGAAAGCATTAAATGTGCTTTGAAGGCAACTTTGCTTTCAGTTGTATCTCTCCTTCTAATGGGTTCTATCAGATTGACCACTGCTCTATTGTCAGCACAAATTTGCATGTACTGTTGCGAGCCACATGATTATAGACAAATCCACCCTGGCTGAGCATCCACTACGGAAAATTACTTGCATTTTTAGCATGACTTAAGACCTTATTTAGGTTTAATTGCAGCAAATACAGGCATCATGCCTTTGTCCCTGTTATCGGAAAAGATTAAAGGGCAAAGGCCACGTGAGATTTGTAGAGTTCTGGTGACACTATAAGTGCTAGTGAGCACATGCAAAGACTTACTACCTCATCACCATGTTGTGAAAGCAGTGGGTGTACATTTTTCCAATCTTCCTTGCAGGCTTTAGTGTTTAAGTACATACCACCCTTTGAAAGACAGCTGCCAACAGATGATATTTGTAAAGTTCCCGTGCATAACCTTTATGTCTTAGTGTTGCGTCCCTTGACCCGTAACACTTAGCATGTCCCACTATATTAACATACTATTCTACAGCTCTGTAAAGCTATATTTAAGCACCAGCCCAGTAGTTATATTGTAGTATTTGATTATAAATCATGGTGCTGGATGATGGGTAAGGATATGAAGGTTTTTACAACGCATCTTCCAGGGATTAGTAATGAACTGTTCTGTTTCAAATTCCATGGCAATTCATTCAATAGCTGGTGAGATGGTTCAATAAGATGAGGAGAAGTCAGATATCTAATTTGCGTTGACTAGGATTCATCATCTTGGACCCATATATTTGTATATCTCCCAAATAAATCATTTAAATTATGATTTCCCCTCTAAAGAAGAAGATAACAAAAAAGAAGTTTAGGTCCATGGTGCATCCATCAAATTTAAAAAAATCAATGGTTAGTCTGTTTTGAAACATCAAAAGCATTACTCATTATTATCATTATTATTATTATATTATTATTATTATTTTTAGGAAAATAACAATGGCCCCAGGTTTCCATTCAGCAAAGTAGCCATGCTAACTGCGAGTCACAGCTCTTTTCAGCCAAAGCCAGAGACCTGTACTAGTCAATGACCTTTGGACTGCATCATAGTTCTGCCGTATTAGCTTCTGTACACTGATTTGGTGTCCTGAAAATAATGTGGATCCTTTTCTTTACCCAGAGAGCTCTAAAAATGTCGCAGTAACCTACCACTCCGTAAGAGTCTCCTAAGGTATTATGGGAGCCACAGAGTTGGCTGCAGACAATCTTACAACTGTGGTTTATGAGAAAGAATTATCACAAGCACTGTTGGCTGCAGATTAGATTCTACATAGCAAACAAGTAAGTAAGAAGTGTAAAAGATGCCAGCACCCAGAGAGATGTCACCATAAAGTTCATCCCCACGTGGATGCACAATCAACATCTTAAATGAAAAAAAGTTCATGGGTGGTTGCTAAGGTACCTGAAATAAAAATGAACAGTGAAGGGATGGATGTACAACAGAGTTTGCGTTTGTTTGTTATTGGACAAGAAGGGACTCCTGCAGGACTATTTTCTAAGTCCTCTAAACAGTCACAGGTGGAGTGAGGAGTTAAAACTGTCTTGTTTAAGCACACCAAGGTTAGATGTAACTGAGTCCAGAAATGTTATCAGCTTTTTCAAATACAAAAGAACATGTCAACATTTATGACTGAAAATCAAAGATACTGTAGGTACAAAACTATAACCTTGTTAGTGTAGGTACAGAACTAGAATGTTTCCAAATTTAAACCGCCTTACTTTGTGGAACAATCCCTCAATGAACCCCAAATGAACATCTGAATACACCAATGTATGTGTGGTCAATATCCAAAATAATTGTGTCAATGTTCCATTGTTTTTGCTCTAATCCCATGCAGCAGGTCGAGACAGGAGAGAGGAGTGTAGCAGATGGAGAGTTGAGGGAGAAAAATGCCATTTCGGGATAGGCTTTATTTAATTTACTGCAGGTCGATAAAGGTTCTCGAATTGCCTCTCCGAGATTAATAAGTAACCCACACGTGCTGTCCATCATTGTCCATCTCCCATTAGGCCTCTAAAATGGGGGCCCAAATAGCCTCGTAAGGTGGACTCTGCTGGAAAACACACCGTCTCACTCATTTTCTATTTCCATGGAAATCCATTTCCTTGCGCTCACCTTTCCCTTTTTGCTGCCAGGTTTCATTTTTAAGTTGTACTAAACAAAAGTGATCAGCTGTAAAATAAAGCTTTAGATAAATAGTGAAAAGGGTTTAGATGTTGCACAGCAGCAGATATTTGATGTCATGTTACGTCATCTCTTTTATTGTCATGTTTGTCATCTTTGCTGTTAAATGTATACAATCCAATCCGTTTTATTTATAAAGCAGTTTAAATGAACACAAAAGGTTCCCAAAGAGCTACACAATAAAACATAATTTAATAAAACAAATAAATAAATCGACTGTCCTCCCCAGATGTACTGTAATGTATGGAGTGAACCCTCCTTAGGCCAGAATATTTACTTTTATTGGCAGTCCTTGTTAGCTGCAGTTAAAAAACAATTTTTTTGCCACAGAAAAATGCTAGACAACTTGGTTAATTACTGTGACTGTAACATCATTTATTGAGTCTGCTCAACTTCAATGTTGCGTTTACAGCTTGGGCAAACGTCTTTTCTTATAATGGAAGCTCTTTAAAGTATTTTCAGGTCTTCAGCCTGTTTAACATGATAGATCCCGTTAGAAAGCATGGTTTATAATCTGTCTGCCCATGTGTAGAGGGCTCCTCTATACTGTGTGCTCGTGTTCATCGATCAGTTATGTCATGCTAACAAGGCAGCATCTTCAACGAACCTGGATCAACCAACAACAAACCTTCAAACTTAAAGTACAAATGTCTTTGACTCCAAATAAATTATATTATCTGGCTTCTCTTTCTTCTACGTCTGGTTAAGTTCAGGGTAGCTATAACATAAGCGATTTCCGCCATGCAGGCGCTGGCTTCATGCTTCTTCTCAATGGCAAACAATGTTCAAGCGACTGTTGGCCTCTAATTCATTAACCAATTAGACAACACACTGTAGGTATCTGCCTCATGTGTGATCAATTAATTTGAAATAATTTTGTTTAGGCCCAATTGTATATTGTATTTGGTCGCTTATGGTATTAAAACATCAGTTTTGCATTTGTGAACTGCTATTCTCTCGAATGCCCTTTGATTTAGACATGTTCACATTATGGGAGTGACTGTGCTCTGTTGTAGATGTGATGTGGATGCCTGCAGAACTCAACATTAGCAATGTAATAACTTTCCCTGCAACCCAATGGTGAAGTGTGTGAGGGATTGAGGAGCGTATTACTGTATGATTAAAAAAAGTCAGTGGTTCCGCAGATCAGTGTGACATTCAGAGGCTTTCCCCAGTATCCTTTAGAAAAAAAAGGCTATTAAGGTTTCCATATGGGAAAAAATAATTTGGCTCTTTCATTAATTTAATGGTAAAGGAAATGATTATTGCAATTTATATTCGTAATGCCATGCTCTACATAACCTTCTGTGCAAGTAATTAAAACAAACTGTTCAGTAGAGAGCAGATTAATTAAAGACATTGATTTTTTTTTACCTTCCAAATGCTTTATCTCTCTTGTGGCCAAAGCCGAGAGAACATCAACTTTAACTGTGAAAAGTAATATGAAAACACACCACAATCAACAACACACAAAATTCCCAAAGCAGTTGTTAAAAGTGGTCTCAAAAGGTCACAGGTCACATCTACTTTGGAAAAGGATCGTCTTTATGATGCTCTGAAGAGAAATTTATTAAGCGTAGCTTAAGCATCCAGAGCTCATCCCTGTCCAGTAATCCCAAAGTCAGCCATGCGATGCTTGTGGCAAAAGGGCGGACACTGATACCGTCGATATGTAACACTCATCTGCATGTTTGGTCCGGGAGATTTGAACACTTTATAAAACACACACTCATTGGCTCAAATGTCACAGTACTAAGCCGGGCTCTGTCAGCACTGCCCTGACCTTTCTCTGCGTTTAACTTGGTAGGATAGCAGGGTTGGTGGCACAGCAGACTGGAAGGACGCATGCTGTGCAAGAAAGGAAGGAGGGGAGCTTTGCACTGGAGACATGGGAAGCGTTGAAAATTAGCATGGCCTTGGTGTGAATAATATAAGACCTGAAATAGAAAGTCACTCTCAGCCTCAGATAGTCTAATGGAAGAAGGTCAATTTATTACATCAGTATTTTAGAATCATCGGTGTAGAGTCAAGAGTAAGTTGATATAATGGTGTCCACCTAATGGACAGAAGTTATACCCGCAAATATAATATATCCTCTTAAATTTATACCAAATGACATTGTTTGTCATTATCCCATGAGAATCTTTCTGTAATAAAAAGTTCTTCCATCTATTTTCAAGCTGCAGAAATGAAATACAAAATGGAATGGCTGAACTCTGTGAAATATTATCTTTTCTTTGATAGATGAAGTAGGTCTCACTCGCTTTTTTTCCCCCGTCTCTCATTTTATTGCTGTTGGCAGCAGGACCCTGTCAGTCAGAATAACTTTGTTCAAGAACAAAAAAATCAACAAGGAACTTGTCAAGATGGCACAGGTCATTCCGACAACTTGTCTCAGTACATTGTAACTCAACCAGAGGAGAACATCTGAGGTGATATCAAGTCATATTATCACGCTTCTCTTGTGGTATCATATCCCAAGTGCATGAAGCCTCAGTGGAGAAAATAATGGTAACCGTTATAAAGTTGCACTCAGGAATTATATAAAGAACATTCTCCCTCCCAACTCTTGGCCAGTGCCTTTTAGCATCATCATTAGTTTTCAATATGCCAGGACAGCGTACAAACATACCCTTTCATTCTTTCAAAAAACACCTTGAATACAACCATTTGGTTAGATTTTAGGAAATTGTAAGCCACAGTGACCAACAACTTACACGAGTCAATGAGAATATCTCATGACTAGCAAAGTCTAACGTTGACAATAACTTACATACGTATTTAACGTAAATTCAGGATGCTGAAATGCTGAAACAATGGAGCCGATGTCATGTTGAGAGTGCCTGGTTTCAACAGCAGTGTAATGTGCTTTGAAAACCCATCAAGATCAATTTCCATTGCACTATATACAACATATGCTGCTAAATGCCACTCAAACTAAGGTGACCTTTTGTTAATAACACTGACAATTAAGATTACTCACCTTCATGCTCCTGCAGTCTACAAAAAGTTTGTAGCTACATCTAGATTCAAACTCCTGTTCCCAGCATTTGAAAACCATGACCATATAATAATGAAGCCTTTTTGAAAGCTGCTGCTGCTAGTGAGGGACACTTGAGGGCAGAAAAAAAGAGCTTTTTAACTAAAGCATTTAAGATAAAGCCTTTACTGTACCTTCGCTGACGGATTCAATGCTGTTGCATTGCTGGATTCAAGGCTTTCATTACAAACGCTTTGATTGGAAGCTGTAACTGGAGTGACCAAGATTAAGTGTTTCCAAAAGGTTCATTATGTTTTAAGAGAACAAAAACTATTGTCTTTACCTACTCCTTTGTCTCTGTCTTTTTTGGTGGCATCATTAAGATAGCGGAGATTATTGCAGTGTGGGATTAATGGACCCCCCTCCACTGTGGAACAAAGCTGGTCCAGACACACATGATTCCCAGGTAATGAAGAAGCAGGATGAGTTATGGCTTCGAGCACAGCCAGGCAGACACATTGTGAGTGCAGGAATGGTCACTGCTGACTTATCAACCTTGTAGAGATGACAGAATTGTAGTCAGTGTGTGCTGCTTTGGTGCAGGCCAAACTGGCCTTGTAATTTTACCTTTCAACGCTGATCACGTCATTGTGGTAAATATGCTTATTGGCTATTTGGCAGAGAGTTGATAGGAAGATTGATACCTCTTTTGTGTGTTTACAATAAATGCACAATGTAGCTTCAGGCAGGAGACATTTAGTTTGCTTAACATAAGCAATAGAAGCAGGAGGAAACTGCTAAAAAAAACAAGGAACAAAAATTCTCATTAGCACCTCTAATCGCCACGATTTTTTTTTCATAAGATTAATTTCGATCGATCCTTGTTGCATTTAGCCATTACTTGGTAGTAGTTGAGGGTACGTGGCAACAGAGTAGGAACATGGTGGCCATCAGCAATGTCCCCCCCACTGATTTAATCTTGGATTTACACCTTTGCCCTCCAGCGCTGGGTTGGTCTCTGTGGGCTTCCATACGTGTGAGGTCTGTGATGGCACCGTGGCCTGTTCACACTGCCTCCCTGCTCTCCTCCCAGTGGCTGATGAAAACATTTCCATATGCTCCGACTGACACGAAATACGAAGACTTGTCTTTGTACTACTTTGGTAAATAATACAACCCAAGGCTAAAACTAGACAATTATCTAACTTCTGCAGTGTTTCTTAACTGGATTAAATCTTAACACCACATTCTCCTGCGAGGTTAGTATAGCTGATTCCTAGCAGGTAGAGTGTCTTTGGATAACAGATTATGAGGATTACGGCATGTACCTTTGCGACATCACCACCTCCTTCTGATCATTTGGATGACTCATAAGTGAATGAATCACCTGTAGGAATTAAAGTGCTGTGCCAAGGGAAGTCATTTGCCAATCGTTCATGACTCTTTCTTTTCAACATCTGTATCAGCATATGGACAAGATGTCCTTGTTTCCTAACAGTTTGGATGGGTGTTGAATGTTCTCCTTACCCCCCAAACAAGGGGGCTTTGGTAGACTTTCACTGGACTGGAGACACAACTCACGTCCAACAATATTAACACAATCATTTTAAGATTAAATGTAATCCACCCTGTCAATAAATTGATAACTGCAGTACAACATTATGTGAGGTTGAATGTCCGAGTCCTTCAAACTGTAATGAGGATAAGGGGTCAGCTACGTTCAACTGAACTGAAGAGAACCTATTCACAACGTTCCACATTCCCATCAGGTTAGCTCACCAGGAAGTCTCTCTAACAGCCGACGGCATCGCCTTGTCACTCGGGATGACACAAATTAATTAATAAACTGCTTAGTTTGACAACATATTTGGCTTAAATGTGTGGGGGTGTATTCATAGGCCAGCACTTATGGGACTGTGACCCTGTAACAAGCCCAGAGGAGATGGAGCATGACTGGCTGTGACACTGATGTGGTGCGACCTGCCAGAGGTTGTGCCCTCGCTGTCCTGTGTGCATAGCACATGTGGATCAAAGCAGCCTCTCCCCGTAACATGCGGCGCGGCCAATTATACGGGCCACTGGCTTTGTGGAAGCGGTCCCATGTTGTGGTGTCCTGCTTCCTGCCCTTGTTTCAATTACACAGGCGTTCTTAATGCTCTTCAAACCTTCTTTATGATTTGGGGCAGCAGAGAAGCGTCATCATATAACACGATTACAAGATTGTTTAGTGAGTCTACAACAAGGTCCTGCAACTCAATCCAGTTTGTAGGCAAATTTTACAACAATAATGTTGCATTATTTATAAGTGCACACGAGGACAGGATAAATGCTGCTTATGATGGATCCTCCAGCATGACGTTTTTTTTTCAATTTTGAGCGGTGCAGTGAGGAGTTTATTGTGCAGTATCAGAATACTGTTCAGACAGCCGAGTACAACAACCCCGTTTTTTTGCATGAAATTATATCTTTCTCCCTATGACAACAACAACTGTGTAGCCCCAGATTTTTTTTTTGTGAATTTCCTACGGCGTGTGGAAAAACTGTGCAGGCCCTCAGTTGCTTTATTGCGTGTTTATGGTCTGCAGCCACTGGTGTTTTTACTGTCTATAAATTTCAGTGTTGTCTGTTGATGTTGTTTTATTCTTCTTCCAGCTCTATAAGAAATGTCTATTTAATTATTGTGGTTCAGCACTACTTGTTTCACAAATAATATACTTTCACTTGAAAAACTTTTAGAAAAAATAAAAGTATATTTACTTTTCCCATCCCCATTTTAGTCATTTGAGTCGATTCTTTTGGTCGGGTTTTTTTATACATACAGTATAATACGCACAAACTTTTTATGTGGTCTTTTATAACAGTACAATATTTTCCGTTGGCAAATGTATGTGCAGATGAAAGCTGGATACTTCCTCTCCTTATATTTCATGAATAAGATTTAATAATATCTTAAACCTACATATTCCTTTTGTGTGACTAAAAGTGGATATGTTCGGGTTCTTGTGTCAATTCTTGCTTTAATACTATAAAACGTTTAAAAAAGCAAAAAATAATATATTGGAAACAACTCCAATTCTCCCTTGTTGCATTGAATAGAAAACTGTTACAACAGATTCTATAAATAATCCAAGACATACTTAATTTCCTGGCTTGAAATTCATTTTGGAGAGGTAGCAGCTGTGTACACAACATTGATGAAATTCCAATAGTCACCAAACTGTCCAACACAATCTAAAATATAATTGGTTACTTGATCTTCATGAAATGAGACTAAAATTGGATACGAAATCCCCCATGTTAGTGCATGAGCATTCCATCAACAGCACCAACTGCTTTTGATTGTCCGTTCTGCCATCATTCTCCTAAACCATCTGCAAATGACAACTTGTTGAATAAATTAAATTTAGATTAGATCATCCCATGGCTGCATACTTGAATTGCTTTCTACCTCATTACCCTCTCACATTTTACTATTGATTATTTTCATATGGGAGATCGTACTGTATTCAAGTAGCTCGCATCCGGACTTTTCCTGTTTTTGTTTGTAAATGATTAATTTTGCAAGCAGGTGCAAAAGAGTTTTTTGTTGTTGTTGTGAGAACAGAAAAGATTTCTTTGCAGTTATTTTGAAGTAATTGCTTTGTTTCTGTCAAGCAATATGCAAATTAAGGATGACAGAAAAATAGCTGATATTTACTTGCCATCGATTTCATGCCAGGAATGAACATTTATCTTACAAAAGGATGCGCTTAGTCAAGTATAAGATAGTCCAAATAACAAAAGTAATAGATTTTCTGCATGAATTGATTTAATAAAAAAACATTCAAAAAGGCATGACTGTGTTATTTACAGACCGCCTTCCATTACAAGTTAACTAAGTTTAAAACTAGTTGAACATTCACCTCTTCTACTGTTTGTTCAAACAAATTACATTTTCACTCATTAGCCTTACATTTAGCCATACTAAGTGAAATAAAAAAATAAAATACCTAAAATATTTTTGCATGACAATGGGATTCCCAAATGCTTTCATGAGGCAGTGTGGCGTCTGGAAGGGCAGCAAAAGAAGGTGCTGGGAACAGATTCTGATGTACAGCCCGAGTACACTGATGTGACTGAAAGATGGCGATGGATATCTGGCAGTGAGAAGAATATGCAATGAGATCGTATGGTTGGACTCGGCTTGACCACTTTTGCTTCATTTGTTTTGGATGATCATTTGTCGTGACAAATCATCCACCTTTTCCTCTGACAGCAGTCAGAATAGCAAAGCCAAAAGGCAAAAGAGATTCAAACAACCAATTGTGTTGAAGTCAAATCAAAAGATAGCCTTGATCTTGCCAAGCAATTTATTGTTTTGGTAGTCATTAAATGATGGATGGATGGATGTCAGTTTTGAAAACTGCATCTCATCTGGCAAATATGACGCCTCAGGATGTGTTCATTAACTGCAGTCCTCTAAAAGTTACGGGCCAGGGCGCCCCTGGGGATGAGAGAGCTTGTGTCATATCTCATGAGAGAACCTGAGAGCATAAACTGTCTGGGTAATTCATTTTAAGCATGGAGGTCCATTGCACATTGGCTGCCTCTGTTCCAGCCACCCTCTGGTCTGACACGCTCAGATCCTTGTGCCCTTCACGCCTTATAAGAGCAAAAGTGCAGGTTAAGCCACAATGATCATGTAGTCAAGTACAAGTTACTCGCCCGAGAGTTCATGTTCCCTCCATTTCATTTGATGTTAATGCAAATCAAGCGGAGAGGAGGATTGAGTGTAAAAATGCGAAGATGAGTATCAACACCTGGCGTTTGATAGAAAGCCTTCTCGTTTATATTACCAATGACACGGTTAGTCATATACAACCTGCAACCAGACAACATTATCTATTGTCCAATTCAAATAAATCAGTTTCAGCCGCAGCAAGTATCAACCCTTTGGTGGTGGGTTGACTGGTTCTCAGGATGTATCGCTCGTCCACTGCCGGTACCGACCGTGATTCTATCCCATTATCACAACTCGATGAGCCCTACACTGCTTAGACACTTGCCATGCATCCGTCGGCTTTGTTTGAGTGGGTTCTTCTCTTCCAACAAGCTTGGCCACTTTGCGCGAGCTATACATTTAATTTGCAATTGAACTAAGACCACGAGGTAAGTGTGCATGGTTGAGCGTGTGACCTACAACAAATCATATTGGTGATTGCATCTCAAAGAGGCGTACTCTTGTTATCATAGCACTAGAGGGAACATTACTGCGTAATAACTCCACCCACTCTCTCTTTACAAGCAGAAATCGGTGTGAAACGAGAGTGAGAGAGAAGGGGCTTGTGTCTGTTCATTGGCGTAACCAGCAAGCTACACACAAACACACCATCACATCGTCAAGTCAAATGATCAAATACATACTCGACCTTCGACAGTATCAACACACCTATTACCCAGGAACCATCATTGCATATCTGTATATGACAAAAGTAATACATACCAAGGAGCAAAGGAGAAAATGGTCTCCTCATTATCTGAGATGATTGCAAAAAACATCTTCAATGTATCTACCTTTACAAAGTTACACAATTTATTTCATTATTACAACTTGGATAAAGAGCAATTACAGACATTGATCATATTTGGACTGGTAAGCATCGCCCTATGAACAAAGGACATGTGGGTTGTGGTTTAGTTGTGAAACAAACCATGCGTGGAATGGAGGACACCTTCCAGCGGAGATGAACACTTTCCAATCCATGAAACGGAGGTCTGTGTTTATTGGCCCTTGCCACCTGCTGAGCAGTGGTGTGTGTTAAAATCTTGTTAACAAGTGAAGTCACTAATTTCACATGATAGCGGATAGCAGTGGGACTTTGCTGCCCTATAGTGAGATTGGATTTCTAATTCCATCCTTTTTCAGTGTTGTTTTGAGAATTAGAACTATGTGGGGAAGTATGGCTTATTGTTTTCCTTTTGTTGTTGCTTCACTGGATAGTTGAATTGAAAAGAGCCTACTTATTTTCAGACTCAATAGGTATGGATTTGCACAAAGGGAGAAGTGCTCAGATTACAGATTACATCTGCAATTTAAATAGATCTCCCTCCCCATAAACAATACCTGAGGCATGCAGTGCAGCTTTAGAAGCAATGCAGAGTGAAAGCAAATTAGGAATACGAAACAGGTGTAAATCAACAACCGGAAAAAACATCTCTGGTCCAATTAACTGCTATATATTCCAATGTGGTCACACAATCGATAGATAAAGACAAAGAAAAAGGTGTACTTAACAAGACGTCACCGGTCGTGGTAATTGAGGTCACTGAGCCATCACACAGCTCGCTGTGACTTTGGAAGGACTCAAAATAATTGGCAGTTAATTCATCCATGATAAAAGGAAGAAGGACGAATCAAATAGAACTTTGCCCCTAACTCGGGCCAAAAGGAACCTGGGTAGGTGAGGTCAGCACTGTGCGCTGGTTGATCTGCTCTCAACTGACAGCCAAAACCGTCGAAACAAGAAAAACAGCACAGACATTTGACATGTTTTAGAATAAAAAGACATACATTTTTTTTTATTTTACAATACTTTGCACTCTTGATAGTAGAGATGTAATGAATCACATGGATTAACGTTATGGTGTGTAGTGAAAAAACCTTTATTTACATACCAGATCAGCTAAGCATAACACATTATTTAATTCTCATTTTGCATTGCATTTCTAAACTATTTTCTCCTTATAGAGTTTACTTGCTGTGCGTGACTTTGTCAGTACCCATCGTTTTAATTGGGCGTACCAATTTGACCTTTCCATTAGCACCCTCCTCTTGACAGAGATCTCAGAGTGAAGTGTGAAAGATGATGGATTGAGGTCCACATTAACTACAGCGATAATTAGATGTTTTTTCTTTCAAACACAGAATTTACTCTTTATGTCTTCTGCTGCTGTCATTACAGACACTGGGTCTCTCTTTAGGGAGGTGAGATCACTAATGTGAGAACTAACATTCTATTTAACCACAAAAAGCAAACAGGCTAACTGGGTATCCCATTTGAAATGTTTCAATCCACTCAGACTCTAGATTCCCCTGACTCGCTATGGCGGGTGGGGAGGTAAAAATAAGGAATCAACAATACAAACACAGTGACTTCCTTCTAACGAAGCCGACATGAAACCGTTTTTTGTCACCAGGCTGGGAAAAGCAGGTTGGCCCCTCGCTGTTCCCCCACCTGCCCAGAACCTGCTGCTGAATGACGGTTAGAAACTCTGAAGTGTTCATTCCGGCTATCGGTCTTTTTTCAGCACTACGGACAGCGCCGGACCGACACACACACACGCGTTGTGTGATTTAGCCATACTTATTTCCTGTTCCAGCAGGGTCAGACACAAACTGAGCCGTGCCGGTGACCATGGGTGTCATCAAGTCAAATAGGTCTACTGGTCCATTGTGTGGTTACACTACGTGTAGCGGCTGAAGTGAGAATTCTTTCTCACAAATGCAGGAAAATGTACTATTCCAGTGTCAATGCTATTTCAGCTCTATCGCTCTGGAGCTTCTCTATGACCCATATACCCATGTGCCACCCACATCCGATGCCAATTAAAAGGAATCTCCCTTTCACAAACCATCAGCCATATGATGACAGTGAGAGTTCTGTTATATATATTTAAATTATTCATTGATATTTGATCATTATATTACAGGACTGTTTAACGAGAAATACACTTAAGTTATAGTGAATTATGGTAGAGGAATAACAGCAGTTTAGTTCCAATATTTGAGGAGATGTATTTAAAAAAAAGATAATAATCAGAATGAGCTTATCACGATTTCTCCAGTGAGAACCCAAAAGCAGACGTAAAGATAGTCCAGATGAATATTTATTGACAAGTATTGCCAACGTGCAGACACACCTGTCTGCACGTTGGCAATGCGTTGGCAATACCACTTGTCAATAAATATTCATCTGGACTATCTTTACGTCTGCTTTTGGGTTCTCACTGGAGAAGTCGTGATAAGCTCATTCTGATTATTATCTTTTTTTAAATGCTGGTGAAGTCTTGGTGAGGGAAAAGGTTCAGGTTGCCAGGCGGGGGTAACGGGAATCCAGGGGTGAGTGACTAGAGACGGAGAAGAACAATGGGTCAGTACACAAACAACTACTACAAGGAGTAAGATCAATTTACTGGTTGCGGCTTGATATGCGAGCTAAACATACTGGTATGGCTAACGATCCGGCAGGGACTGGATGTCAGGTCTCTGCTTAAATGCTGTGGTGGTGCTCATCAGGGCCAGATGTGTGATTGGGCACAGGTGGGGGGCGACGCTGTTGATCTTGTCGTTGCTTGGCAACCGGAACAAAACAACAGACCAGGAAACCCTACTCAGGGAGCAGGGGTCATGACAGAGCTAAATTCTTGATTGCTCTTTTTCTTTTAACACATTACAAGCAGTTCTTACCATCCTGAATTTGCTTTTTGAATCACTGTTAAACTGTTTAAGCCTCCGCAGAGCCATCATGCATAATCCATGACAAAGCTTTGGTGAAATAATAATAAAATGCAATTCTATTACTGATGGTCATCAGCCTGTGGGGAGATTATGGGTTTGGTTGTGTAGGTGTGTTTGTGTGCGCGTGTATATTTCTGCCTGTCCACAGCTGGCATACCAGACCCATCAGCGTAATGTTTTTCTGTTCATTTATGACAGCAGCTATAGGACCTCTGGGGACCGTGGGGCACTTTATATTCATGTTTTATACTGTCTTTGACTTCTTGATTTCTCACTCCAGATGTTGTAAAGAAATGATTCAATTGCATTACGCAATTCCCTGCAGTTGGCTTGAAGAAAAAACAGAAATGTTTGGATTCATTTGAACTGTAAAATGTGCAGAGTAATTACACACCTGATATGTTATGATCCACTAGTGTTAGTCGCTTGTATTCCTGTTTTTGTCAACGTGATTGTCAAGGATCCCTTCGGGACCACTGAGAGAAATTCCTCCCGTCTTTTTTTGGAAGGGAGATAGTGACATACCTGGAGGAGGAGCTACAACGTACGGATTGTACTTCTATGGTTCGTTTCGTTTAGTTTTGTCCACTTGACATTCACATAACAATGCCTTTTCCTAAATCCTATTTTAAATATCGCTTAATTTGTTTCTAGTCTTTGAATGGAATGAGAAAATGTGTCCAAACTGGTAACTTTTTCTGCGGTTGTAAAGAAAAATACTAGAAGTAAAGAAAGGCACAAAAAAGGAAATAATAAGGTACTCTGCGCCATAAGTGCCTCCAGACAGAACTGTCCTGGCAAGCTGGAGGTTAAATGCAGAGGGATCCATTTTCAGCCTGCGAGCCTGATGGCTTTTTCAGTACGAAAGTGTCACTAAAACAGAGTCGCAGTATCGCAAACACTTTCAAAATGGCTCACGGTGATGGAGGATTGACATCACTTAAGATGAAAACAAAACCTCTCTGACCTTTTGGTGTTAGGCTGTGTGTGTGTCTGTGTGCATGTGCCATTTTATTCTGACAGAGAGCACACAAACTAACAGTGTTTGTTGGCTGTCGCTGTACTTGGTTGATACATGCCACTGAATGAGCTAAAACCGTTCTAAATAGCATATCATTATACTAAAAATAGATCAGGGATCATAACTTGTGTTGCAAAAGGGGCCTGTAGTGATGCCCCTGGGACATCAGCTCATAGGAGCTACACAACGTTGGGGTTTTCTGACCCGCTGAGTCTGCACATTCTTTCGCACACAGTTTTTCATACAGTTGTTTTCAACATCAAAAGCTAATCAACCCCATATTACCAGAGAGAGAAAGTGGATACGACTATACATCTGCCTTCCCTCAGTTCAAAACATTATGCAAAAAGGGCTACTTAGAGCGTCGCAGTTTGCGGCTCGGGCCAGCAACCAGCCTTTAGCCTTCTGTTAGTAAGACAAAAACGTGTATTTCATACAGTTTGGTTCTCATTTGACCAAAAGCATCTTTGTTAGTTGCAATACAAACTTGAATGCATCCATCTGGGTCTTACAGAGCGACACACAAGTCAGCAAACTTCAACGCGATTAGTTATTTCTCCCATTGAGTATTGTCTCCCAGAACAGGGTCTGGTACCAGGAAAAATTACTGAGAAGCTAAAACTGAACCAGCATTTCTCTGCATAAAATGATGACACTCAGTTTCCTAGATTCTGATTTTAATTATATTGCTCATCCAAAGTACGAAAAGTAAAGTGAATAATTCAACTTTAAAGCAAGAACGCAATGCACACACACACAATTTAGTTTTACGACAAAATATTGACTTGCATTCTTTTCCTGCAGACAAACACTGAATCCTTTAACAAGCCTAATTCAAACCGTAACCATAACCTTCATCTAAACTTAACCCAAAGCTTCAGCTTAAAATGGGAGGATTCGCGTTGCTGAAACGTAGCAACATTTTGTCGCCACAATGTGTCTAATCTGGCAAAACCCTCCCACACACAGACACACACACATCTTTTCGCGCTGAGACATTGAGTGCCTCTCCCTCATTAGCAAGCTTGCAGGTCAGTAACAGATGTGCATTGTCCTTTCATGACACGGCTGAAGAGGGGGGGCAATTTGAACCCATCTCTCCTCCAGCAGCGAGCAGCAGATAGGGCTGCTGCTTTACATGCAAATCATTGCCATCTGCTTTACTGGGGGAAGTTTATCCCACGATGGGAGTCATTAGATGAAGTTTGGACTGTGAAGGGCTTTGCAGAGAAAGTTCTAAAGGCAGTCTGTGTTTGTGTGTTGGTGTGTTTGTGTCATGCACTTTATTTTTAGAAGTCGTCACTTGGCGGCTATGGCTTAGCATAACAGCACCTGCTGAACATATGCATGGTGCTTAGTGTCTTGTTGAGTGGGTGGCTCACACGTAGAGCTATGTGACATCTTTTAAAGAAATAATAGGCTTATTCTGAATGCATTGCTAATGTACAGCTGCTTCGTCAGGGCTGTTTAATTGAGGGTGTGTTGATTCAAGTAATTTATAGGTAATTCACTGTCACTTGTATGCATTCCTAATGCCTTTTGTGCACCATGGCCCTGCACTATTTAACTAGTCTGTTAGGATGGAGGAAAAGTTGTTGCTGAATGATGATGTTCCAACATATTTCAGAACACAAATAAATATGTACAAACAAATGGCCCAAATGAATGTATGCACATATACACGCAAATGTGCAGTGGGCTCAAATTCACATGCACGCAGACCTTTTGAAGCTGAGCTAAAAGTGGGTGGTGTTTTCAGAACATGATGTTGCGCATTGAATCCCAAATCTTTTTTTTGTATTTTTTTTCTGTGTTTACTGATTGCACTCCGTTCCTCAGCCAATTCTTTATCTCCAATCCAAAGTGCAGCCAAAAAGCTTCAGGCATAAATCCTCCAGAAGGATGAATATCCCACTGTTGGCCCACGGCCTGATCGTCCAACCGTGTGTCTTCCTACAGAGGCTAAATGAGGGTAAATAAAATGTCTATAAATGCTATATGAGTCCTTGTTTTTTAATATATGTTAGGGTAACAATTATGTCTACAAAAGTGTGTGTGTGTGTGTGTGTGTGTGTGTGTGTGTGTGTGTGTGTGTACATACAGCACGTGTGATTGCAGGACAGACTAAAGCTTGAAGTCTCTAAATGACTAAGAAGAAAAGGGTGTTCTAAGTAATATGTAGGTGCATTGTGGCAGTTTACTCCTAGCTGTGTAACCACGGTATCTGAGGGGAAATTCAGCCTTTCCAGCAGGACAATTTAATCCTCATTTTTCAAGAAGACGAGAGTGCTACTTCCTGCAAAATCTAATAAACTGTGTAGTGCTCCAAGAACTACCTCACCACAGCAGCCAGCTTGGATAGAAGACCGAATAACAATCAAAGGCCAAACTTGTTCCGGCTTCAATGGGGAAAGAGTGGAGGGGGCACTGGAGCCTGACCTGTAGATCCACTGTGATAAAGGATCATTTTTCATCTCATTCCCTAAAACATGCATTTTCTATAATTGGTAAAGGACTGAATCTGAATATAAGGTTGATTCATAGTACCACATGCTCACGCTTCATCTGCTCACTACAGTTTAACTCTTTACGTCACACATCTCCAGGAAAATTGTCCAATTTTTGAATGCTGTTAAGAATCGTGAGACTCAATCTGCAGCCGTGCCGCTTAAAGGTAGAACCCCGGCCAAACGCCTGTGATTTTATTCTCTTTTCTGCCTCACCTGCTCTTTTTTCTCGTCTCTATTCTTGTTTCTTTTTCCCTCCTCACTTCACCGGCCTTATCCCCCCTCACCCTCCTCCAGCTTCACTTTCTTTCCCTTCCCCGTCCTCTCCCCTCGCATTATCGCTCTCTTGTGTCTTAGCCCGGTTCTCACTGTTTTAGTATCGACTGGAGGCCTCCCACCCGGTTATGGGCCTGCATGTGTCCGATCCAACAGAACTGAGGTTTGTTCACATTTCTCCTCCCGTCCCGCAAGTGTTTTTTTTCTTCAAAACGTCTCAGCACCTGATGTTGAGTACCCCTTTATGAAAGCCTGCAGCCATCTGCTTACTTTCAATTAGACACGGAACGCGCGCCATTTCCTCCACACGATTGAGCAGCGGCTTGTGTGTGTGTGTGTGTGTGTCTGTGAAGGAGATGCTGCGCACTGTGTTAGAATGTGCTTTGGTTCCTTTGACTGAAAACGCAGCTGAATGGCATTTCTGTGACTATCATCCTCCAACTTCATGTTCAGATCCTGCATTCCTCCCATACAAATGTACTGCTGTGTTTTGCACATGTATTAGTTTTTGTGTTATTTTCAGGGACAATGCACATTGATCAACATCACAGTAAAAGTGCACCAGTGTTGTCCCTTGGCCAGATGTTGAATTAGCCCTTTAAACAAAATGAGTTGGCACTATGGTCTAACAGTCTGTTCAACTGCTTTTGCATTACTACTATGTTGCATGGTTATGTGCAATTATATACAAAGTAATCCAAAGTATTTCTCTTCAACCTTCTACACACACCCTCATGCACAAAAAGTAGAGCATCCCTGGGAATGAATGCTTAACAGAAGAGCAGGATGCACAGCATTAAAAATGTAAAGCTTTTGTGGGATGATTGCTTTTGCTCACAAGGAAGGACGATGACACGTTTTGCATCAAGAGAAGAAACGTCTGCAAGGCTATTTTCAGAGACACACTTTCATTGGACGATAGTAATGCGTTTTTCAGGAAACTGGAGTTAGTCCTTAGAATAAAAGAGCTGTGTGGAAAATCAAAATTCAAAGAAAGGAAAATAACTTTTGTTATTTCAAGCACGCCGAGGGTACCGTCGGACAGATCAATACTTTATATTGTGATGCATGCTATTCCTTTGGAAAGAAGATGAGCTATTAAATTACATTTCTATGCCAGTTCCTGTACTATTAGTGTTGTTGTACACAGCACATCAAAACAACGCTAGAGAATGGCCTTTTTTTTAAAGGCGGACTGATAACCCACTGTTCTCAGAGGTGAGTGAGCTGTACACTCGTGCTGCTCCTTTGCTTTGATGCACATGAAAGAACTAATTGAAACACCAAGTGATTTCATCTTTATTGATACATCTAAAGTAACTGTCGCTTCAGACACTTTTAAAATAGACACCATGGACTGGACACTTTGTTGTGTCTATAAGTACTCCAATGGTATATTGGACCTTAAAAGTTCAACCCCACCACTGTACAATGTCTGTCTACTGTCACAAATGTCACATAATGAAAGTGTGTTTTCACCCTGTTCACCTGTTCCTTACCTCTCGTCAGTTCAGATCCAGCCTCTCACACCCAATCAGTACTCACATCACTCACCTGATACTCACGCCTTCCTCACCTCACCGCAGCCAATTCCCTAATTAGTCCCTCCCTATAATGCACTGGTCCTCTGCCAGACTGTCATGTGTGTCAAAGCCAAGCTCTCCAGCGAATCTCTGTGTTCTGCAGTCTGGGTTTTGCAATCTGTGTTGTGTGTTCTGACCTGCCTAGATCTCACTGTTTATATGCTTGGATTCTCCGCCAAGCACCCTTTTGGATTTGATTGCCTGTCTGACTGATTTCCTGGTTTTGATCCAGCCAGTCTAACGAGGAAACACACTTTGCCTGAACTGTGTGCGTGTCATGCTTTTGGGTCCGAGTCAGTGCTTAAGCCTTACAGTCAGTCTCTTGAAAAAGACAAATGTGACTGCCTGCTTGAAGTAAAGTAATACAATAAACTAATGTGTTGGTTTCAGGCCATAGCTTCGGAGAGCTAAGATGTTACTTGTCACATCAACAACCATTAGAGACTGTGCCTACAACAAAACGGTAAGTGGTAGCTTTACATTGTAGTGTTTTCTACATATAGTTTAATAGCCAAATATCTTTTACTGACAGCTTGCCAATGTACATAAATATGTGAACACTCATCAAAAACCTGAATAAATTAGGAGAACAATGCAAACATCTTGAAGCCCTGTAGATTATGGTTAGAAAAAACCTGCTTGGATGCTTCAACTTTATTTGGAATATTTTCTTTGTGAGGTTCTTTCAAAATGTTGCTTTTAGGTGTGAAATACTGGAGTCGTAAAGTAGAGACAGCGGCTTGACGTTAAGTTAAAGCTATGATTTAGAGTATGAACAAACGACAACTTTGCAACAAGCAATCCAATTGTCCACAATATTTCAATCAATGCAGAAGCACAGACGCTGCAAATAAGTGAGAAACTTCTCCATCTCCCACTTAGTGCTCTATTTGCCACACATAATACATAATCATTTCGGCCCGAATGACGGGTAACAGTTATTTGACATTTAATTATACAGCAGTCGAGTGTAGCGGGGAAGTAGGACATATTGTCCATCAATGTGAAAAGTTGGAAGTCTGGTAGACGGAGAGAGGATAAATTGGGGCAAGCTTGGCCACAAAGACCAGCCGTCAGTCAGTGGCCTCATTTGTGGTCCACACCTGCCACCCCTCGAGATACGTCTCTCTCTCTTTCTCACTTTATACTCGGCCATCAATCAACTTACACACTCAAAGACATTTGTTGGACACACTAAAGTGCAACATTCTGACCCACGTTACAATTGTATCATGACATCTCCCTTTTCTCAGGATTAATAAGTATTCTCTCAGTCAATAATCAAGCTGATCTCACTGACAATGCGCTGCAGTTCAAGTAAAAATGTATGTAATATGTAGCATATGTAATCTAAACAGTAGGTGGTAATTCAAGCAGATGGATAGCTAGAACTGTTGATTGCCCTCCATAGATGAGTAACAATGAGTAAAATCTCAATTTCAAAATTACTCAGGCTAACGAGCTAATTCTCTTAGCTCTTCAATTCTCCATTCCTTTTTAAATGGTCATTACCTAGTGGGCTCATTATCTCGTTCGCTTTATTGATGGATATGACTGTTGTTAACGTTTTCATTGAAGTAATTTGGAATTCTTTTTACTCCTGAACTCGTGTTTAATGGCGTTAGGCTCCAATACTCCAATAATACAATACTGTAACAAACTATGACTGGTTCAACAGACCCAACAATCTGGAATAATGTCAATTATTTTTTAGAAGGTTTACAAAGCACATGCCTTTTTTATAATTCAATGGCCACTTAAATAACTTAAATAAGGTTTGAGATTTAGTATCAGACGAGGTGTACAAAACTCAGTTTCAAGCATCTGAAAAGGGAACATGCATGTTTCTGCAAACTATCAGGCCTCCCTTCCCAGCAAAACGTTAATTGTTGTTTGCCAACCAGGCTGTGTTATTACATTCTCTCTCCTGCACGGCTAAAGGCAGGAAGAACCTGTGGAATACATGATGTATTATTCTTGTTTTCATTGATTCATTGCATCCATTGACATTCATGCATAATAGACAGGAATGTGAAATCAGTACCCGGGAGGGAGGGGAAGAAGTTGTTGGTGGGTTTTTGAGGAGGGACTGAGGGAAGCCGTTTAAAGTTCTTTGTGCAAAGGCTAATGGCCGGGCCTGTGGGGGCCACCAGGGTTGCACTGGTCTCAATGCAGTTTCCATGAATATAAAACAGCAGACTACATCACCGCATTGATTGCTGCACTACATCCATTGTATGTCTGTTAGTTTTTCTCTTGAGAGAACCCTCCTACCAGACAGCTGATTTTGAGCGTTTCTTTTTTCTAGCGAGCTGATATTTATGAATGTGTAGTTTGGCACGCCTTAGGGGTGATGACATCATGCTGCACCGCATCCATATAATCACTTATTGATTCTCCTTTTGTCAACAGAGCCATAAATTTCCTCCATCATGCACTCTTTCTCACCGCGGTCACCAGGGACTCCATCTCTACAAAGCACAGCCACTATAGTGACGTGAACGGGACACCCGGGGGGATGTGTAGAGTCTGCATGCAGCGGTATAGAGCCGTGGATGAACTTCTGGGTAGATGGGAATGTTACCAAGGAGAAACTTGATATGCTCTATATATTCCAATGGCTTTAGGAAAATATATTCAAAAGGCACTCCGGATTTACAAACCGTCATTACAGAGCCGGTGCAGACATCAGCATGGATTAAAATGACATTCTTTGTTCTTTTGATAAAAATGCAGTTGAGATTGGAGGTTAACAGAATGTGGTTTGTAATCATTCAAACAAACAAGACCGCTGTAGTTATTGCAGGCACACCTGCAGAGATCTGCACCTTTCTATTTGTGTTCTTTATATTACAGAAACTGTCACGGTGTAGTTAACTTCCTGTCTTATTTTGTAGTTTTCTGCCACTCGTGTCCCCGGGTAACTTCACTTCCTGGTCCAGTCATCCCCTGTGATCGTCGGATTGTGTCCAATCACCTGCACCTCCCTTGTGTATTTAAGCAGTGTGTGTTGTTTGTCACTTGTGGCGTCATTGTCTCTTGTCACGGATGTCCCTGTCTATCGTCTGGATGTTCCTCTCGTTCCTGCCTGCCTTTCTCCCCGCGCCCCCCCCGGTTCGTGTGTGTGTTTTTGCCCGTTGGCAAAATTGAATGTTCTTTGGGAACTACTTCACTTCCTGCCTTTCTGTGATTTTGCTGCTGTGAGATTGTTTGCATCGCTCTGATTGTTGCATTCACCTGTACATGGTCATCACCCTCATTGTATTGTGTATTGAGCCACTTGTGCCAGTTAGTCATTGTTTGTTGTAGCTTCTGCTTTGATTTCAAGCCTGTTTTTCTAGCGTGTTGCGTCTGCATTTGGAAACTGAGCCCTTTCTCATAATAAACTATGACATAATTCTACGGTCTCCTCATTGATGTTTCTTTGTGTACTTTTATTCAGGAAATCTGAGAGCCTGCCTTGAGTTGCAAGGCACGCACACTATGGAGGAAGTGAAATCCAAACGTGTTACTGAGTGGCTGAAAAACCTGCTCCATCCTGAAGGGGGCGGTGCCGAGTATGAACACGTAAACCTGTAGGTCACCTCTTGGCTGAAATTGGAAAATAGGTCTGAAATATCACATTTGCATATTTTAAAGCAAGTCCAAAAAGTTCCCTGTTGGTTTGCGGCCCTGCTGATGGTAAATGTGTAATGAGGCAAATGTCCACTGCTGGATTGGGAAACAAACAAAGACGGTACACATTCGAGTTTTCAGGGCAAAATTCACATGAGAATATTCAACGGTAATATTACCATCAGCAGCCTGGAGGCTTTTGAGGAGAATAGAGATATTCTTCTTTTGTTTGTTCTTTAATTCTGTAAATGTATGCGTTCTACAATACTTTAATACCACGAACAGTGTAAACCTGAGGGGCAACCGGAGGCGCTACATTTCTGCGAGGCGGCTGTCGGGTGGGACGACTCCCATCAGCTGTAACCGCTGTGTGAAGCCATGCCAACACGCAGCCTGCATCAACAACACAAGAGGCTCCGTTAAAACGACCCCACTCTACCTTCACACGCCGTATTCATTTGTTCAAATTATGAACGGTAAATACGGATTCGCGTAGCAGGTTATTCGGAAACCGTTAAAAGGAAACTTGCAAGTAACAAACTTATTTAGAGATTCAAGTCCTGCCAAAATCTCTCGGTCGCGGAGGGATAGAAACCGTTTTACTGGCAGTGTGCTTTCCTTCTGCAGAAACAGAGCAATGGCAGCGGTGAATCTTACAGAAATGTAAGAGACCGCTCTCCTAAAGACCAAAACGAACGCCGCAACGGCCTCGACACAGGAACTTTGTCATACGAAACAGTGACGTTACAGTGACATTTATGTTTGAGCGCAGGCAAGAGGGATGTGAACTATTCTCTGGCAGTAACAGCAAGATACATTTGAGCATGTACACAAACACAATAAACCTCTTCGAAGTTCAAAGAAGAACAACAGGCATTTACACACAAACCTAAGTAGACATCATTTATCTCGTATGATTGTAGTTTAAAAAAAAAAAAATACAGTATCTTTTCCTACTTAATTTCTGTATGTGAACACGGCACACAACAATGTACAAGGAAAAGTGATTTGATGAAACGTGTAAATTAAACTGCCTTCCATTAGGAAAATCCCCTCAGGGCCGTTTGTTGCTCGTGCGTCAATAAAGAAATACTCTCCGGTTCACATTCATCTGACCCCATTGCAGAGTCTACGCTAACGTCTTCAGGAGCTGCCATTGTTGTTTCGAGCGAACAGCGACCTTTGCATCATTGTGAATCCCACCACTCTCTTTGGCCTGCACTGTTCAGCATTCAAGCACAAGGATCAGAACAACACAAGCTACTGGTAATTTGATTTGTGCAGTTCCTGTCGACAATCAACGAGCTGAATTAATCCATGATGAGCGTGGTTGGATGAAACAGGTCTGATAAATGTCAAAGTGTGCTCTGCAATCAAGATGTGGAAATACGTGCACTTAACCCTCAATAAGCATTGAGCTTGTTATGCTGTATCTCTGCAGCAAACATGGTTCAAATCCCTCATAAAAAGCCTGTAAAATTCTTGTGCAGGTTTAAAAAGGTAAAATGTGATGATGAGCTTGGTGGTTAGATGAAGTCAAAAAAAGTGTTTATCCACAAGTCAAACTAAACCGTAACCATAGTCTTGTTGGATGTTGGAACGAGTTTGAGAACGCACCTCAATAAATATATATATAATTAACACAAAACAAGTCTGATGTTGTGAACTGCCTTTTGTAGCTTTTGTAGATAAACCTGAGGTTATACATCATGCAATAGTCAAATTCATTGTAAAATTATTGTTCCACTTTTGTAATTGTTTTGTTAACTATTAAGTGTATCATTTATGGCAACGTAATTATGTTTATTGGATTGTGCTTTAAGTATTTCATATCCTTTCACGAGCAAATCATGAATGTGGTTTGTGTTCAACACATATTCACACAAATTTAGCAGACATTTTATCTTCTAAGTAGCTTATAATGTCCATTAAAAACTCCCCATTGTTTCAGCCCTGCTCACTAATCCTGAGGTAGCAACCAGGCAACCCGACTTGTACCTCAACTGGCGTATTTCACTCCTAAGAGGCTGATTGAAAGTAAGTTGGAATGTCAAAAAGTTGAAGCTTAAAAGTGATTGCTCCAAACTTATGTAGCAATAGTAGATGTAAAGATATATAGGACCCCTCTTTAACTCCCTCTCTGTCTCTGTCTTACCCACTCCCTCGGCTGTCAAGGTGGGAGCAGCAAAGAAGGGAAGAGTGACACATTCATTTGTCTGTGAACAGAATGGCAGACTTCAGACTGCACAAACTTAGATAAACACAAAATCATAGGCCTGAACATGTCACAAAAGAGTTTCAAATGCAAACGTTGTTAAGTGGTAGTTTGTGTTTCCATATTTGATGTTGGTCACATGATACGACACATTATAGCACGCCATGTAAAGATTTTGTTACAATACCCAAATTGGCAATCAGCCTACAATTCCATAATTACTAATCTTTGCGAAATCCCACAAATGACAGATAAGTGTATGTGAATAAGTGTCTTGGAAACATGCTCGAGGAAATGTGAGTGTGATCAGGAAACGCTTTCTTCCTCCCTTCTCCGTTAAACGTGTTAATTGGGACCCAGCAGCAGGAAACTTTACAACATGCACTGTGAGACCTCCGAAACCACCAGCGTATGTAACACTTTCACGTCGACCACGGAGAAACCTCTTCAGGCCTGTGGTGAGATATCTGTTCCTTATCTCTAAACATACGGCTTTTCATGAATTATATATATTCAGATTTTCAGCTGGTGCAAATGTCTGTAGCCTCGTGAAAGGATTTTGGTGTATCCTCCTACAAGTATTCAAAGAAACCAGAGTCGACGGTGCTGAAAATCAATTTTGGCAAGAATCATTGAAACAGCGTTGGTTCTGTTTGTTTGAATGTGTTTTACACAGCAGCACAACAGATTGTTTTGATGTATTTTGTAAGAAATGCAGTTAAATATTAGCAAAACCATACTCGGGCAAATCTCCGAGTCAATTAAGTCAAAAGATTGAACATGATGGTTCCCATTTATATGACAAAACAGAGTAGCTGCCAAAGTGAATAAATATACGTAGCTTTGTGTCAGACAGTGAAATTAAAAACAAATGATGGGCCTGTTTTGGTGGAGAAATACACTTTCTCTTTGCTGATGCACCTGAGAACCAACGCTCAAAGACACAGAGCAGACAGATGTTGCGTGCCGGGGGAGCATCCATCTCCCCTCTGTTCCTTTCCTTCCTCCTCTCATCCCGTAATATAAGGTCCCCCTGGCGGTTTTTCTTTTTTTTCCCCTCAGCCCTGAAATTCACAAACAACGTCCTTGTAACTCATTTCTCCCCAAACTCCTCTGCACCATCTGTTTCAGAGCAGGTCATGTACTTAGTGGAAGGGGGGAATATTGAGAAAGAAAGCAGGAAAAACGACAAGACGTGCTTGACGGGCTCTGCACGGCACTTCCAGGCATTAGGGATACGCTCAACAAGAGCCGGCGTTCCGTGTTGGTTGACAACAACAGAAGCACATCACAACAGCAACAACTGACAGCTTGCCAGTGCCAGTTTTTATTTGCTAACAAGCACATCAACTTCCCGTTAGTTTGCTTCTAGGGGAGCCAGTGTGAGGTCTACATATGGGGATTCAAGACAGGCTCTCATAAAAATTACACCAGATAAGGTGATGCAGCCCATTGAACCGTAGCCGTATTGGGAGCGGTTTCCATTAATAGTAGGAGACGGGCAAATGTGTGGAGGAAATATCCTGAGTTTTCCATTCTAATCAGTATTCAGGAGTGCCATGACTCCATTACCTTCTAAAAATACTTGAAATAGGTGGATGAATATCTGAACTCCCACCATGCTGCCTCTTTCTTCTCCTGTCTCCCGCTACACACCTAGATATTCCGTCTCAGCTTCTTTGACTCTTGATTTTCACCTTCTCTTTCATGTTTTCTTCCCCTTTTTCACTGAAACCCCTCTTCATCCCAGATCTTACTCCCTCTTCCTCTCCCTAAGGCCTTATCTCTACTCCACCGCCACACACACACTCCCAATCTTACTCTCGCAGATGCAAACACAGCTCGCCCCTGTCCGACAGCCGTCAGGCTCTCCAGCTCCGGCGGCGCGGCCGGCTAGCTGGCTGTCAGGGCCCTGGAGCGGTCTGCCTCTGATGACGCTATCATGTTACTCGGCCCGTGCAGTTATCTCCCATTCCGAACGATAGGAATCCGGTTTCATATTAGCCATTAATGTTTAACGAGACATGAGTTCAGAGGTGGGCGTGTGCGGAGTCAGCGACCCCGAGGGCCGGATCCGATTCATCGTTGAGTGGGTAAGCGTGATGATAGCACATAGTGTACATGGACAACATGCTGCACATGTGTTCATAGTTGAAATTGCTCCTCAAAGGCAGAATGAGTAGGATTTTTTTCGGGTGCAGTTTGTAAACACAACATTGAGACATCACAGGAAGAGCGAGGCCTTGCCCTGACAGAGGGCAGACTCACACTTGTTTGAAACGGATATTTGTCCACCTGGTGCTTTGGGACCTTGGGTTCTTTTGGCACTGCGTCTAGCGTCACTTCCTCTTGTGATCCGAGGCTTAACCATGGCATGTTTTCGATGCTCGGAAACGTCCAGCACACGATAGTTAATCAATAATCACAGCACACATTATTTCTTCATAAGTGATGGTTAAGATGGATTCTATTCCTTTTTTTCGAAAATCTTGTGTGTGATACTGAAGGAAAATAACTGTTCACGCAAAGGTTCGTAATAACCTACTTTTAATAGGCCTACTGAAAACAAGCATGGAATAATGTCTCATTTATATATCTAAAGATACCATTTCAGAAAATGTGTTAATCACTATATTCACCTATAATCTCATTGAAAATGATCATGTATCCACAACAACTATTTCTGAAGGCAATTTCTCCAGCTGAGTTCCCGGAGTGGCCAGAATCCTCAAAACTTTGCGTTGCATTTCTATGGCATTCTATTGCTTGATATTTGTTAACATTCTTTTGAGGGATTTGACTTTAAACAGTAATGTATGCTGATTAGATGCCTGGTTCACCTACAATATATCTGTAATTTCTTCTAACTTTGAGATAAAAGAAAGATACTATACTCCACCCAATGCCCACTATGGACATCCTTCTCATCATCATCTGGTGTCTTTCTGGCACAACTTTGGTTGATGGAAAAAAAAGTGCTCCAACAAGAGGGAAAAGATAGATAGTGTTGAGAGAGTGCAACATTCTCCGTAGTTCTCATTTCTCACGTATTGATTGTAGTTCAGAGCGTGCAGAGCTTTTGGCATTAGCAATTAGTGAGCTGTGGTGAAAATCAATCAGACAAACACATGTGGCTGACTAAACTATGGAGGTTCTAATATGCAAATAGCTTTTCTGGTGTTCAATGATTTTTGTTAATGAACCGTTGGAAAAACAATTTACACAGGCAAATTCCCAATGTTTAACTTAAAAAAATGTTGCAATGTCTCTACATAACCTTCTATATTTTTTAAATTGAGCGTGTTTACAATAAAATGTCTAGTGATATACAAAACAAATATACAATAAGCAACATTATTGCTCTTAGTTAATTATGTAGAATAACAAAAGCCCAATTCAATTCGCAACCTGCGGTGTCGGCACAACAGTGTGGTCCGGCTGGGTCAATGATGTTTTCCGTTGTATAACTCGTGTTTTCATTTCTCAGTCAATTTACTCTCCACAGAGATGATTGGCATCTATATGTCTCGTCTACAGTGGTATTTAGCGAATGTCAACAAGCCTGAGGTTAGAATAGTAATTTTCATTAAAACAGGATTTAATTGTTTAGTTGTTGCCTTTCATGTGCAAATGTTTCTTATAAATATCAATATTCAGTTATGATTTATTGGTGTTATTATTGTTTTGGGGGTACTCTTCTGGCACATCATGTCAAAGGGAATTGTGTTTCATTCAACACCATAAATGAAAGTGGATTTTGCTTTTGTTTTTTACATTTACTGAGCTACATTTCAGGGGAAATTTAAACTTCTACAATTCTATTGGTCACACAGTGAAGAGTTTTTTGAAGATAATATACACAAGTAACTACATGAATTTCCATAAAATCCTTACAATATCTAAGGTTCCCTTTTAATGATGAAAGTGTCTTAAAAAGCATAATCAGCATGCTGAAGGAGCAGGACAGGCCCTCTCAGGCCCACGTGTAACGCCTGTTTGCGCTGTTAAAGAATGACAAGAATGTTTACAACCAATGAATGCTAGAAAGCAATTAATATTAATGGTTACCAAATACAGTAATACCTATTCATACGATTGTCCCTATTTCCATTCATAACCCGGTGTTGTTTGGTGTGTTCACTCTTTCTGACATTACAGATATCCAAAAATGTAAAAACAAATACTCTCCCAAAAAATGATTTTCCAAATTGCCACATTTTTGCATTCAGCCCTACTCTCCTATTTACGCTGTGCCTTAAAAAAAAAAAAAAATCATCTCAGAGCAGATCTTGATTACCAAGTATTTAATCTGACAGCACAGCTATTCGGCCGCTTTGAAAGCAGCAAATCCATGTATCCCTGATCGCCTCCAGTCTGTCTGTGTGACTTCATGATGGGATATTTCTCCACGTCCATGCCCATAAATGTGTTCAGCATGGCTTTGCTCTCCCCCATGGACATACAGGCAGGGAGCTTGACAGAAGTACCATTGTGATGAATAGCCTTTTAAAACTGTGAAGTGCAGCGCCGCCATTGTTTTTTCCGCCACCCTGTGACTCGCCCCCTTCCCCTCCCTCCTTTCCTTCCCTCACCATTGTGTCTGTGTGATGGATTGGTTTTCAGCCGCTGAGCATCAATGCCATTAGCTGCTGTGTCTGTCCAATAGCGCCACAGCGGCATACGTGTGGAGACACAGAACGGAGCAGGAACCAACATTTCCGGGCAATGGGCCTTGGATGCATGCAACACAAAACCAGTAATGGAGGTCTTCCCTCAGACAGATATTGATGTACCTTGGGATGATGTGTCACAAAACAAGCAGGCAAACACACACATGATCATCAGTGCAGCGTGGTGAAATGACACTACAACACATTCTTAGAGAAAATCAAATGTTTCCATATTACATTTCCATTAGTTGCATTAACAATTAGAACATTGGTTGGTTGGGGCCTATTTTTTAGACAAGTTTAAAATGCTTATATTTAAGTTAACATTTAAAGGCTTTGGCGTTAGTCAAACAGAATCTCCCTGTACAAATCATGAGTAATGTGACTGTAAATATCGCCAACTGTTGACACACAGTCATATCAAATCTGCTGATGGGCAAGACAAAGAAATTTGACTTTCAAATGTTTCAAACGTTTCTCTGAGAGCTCATGTCGCATATTATCAGTGAAACATACAGGGACTATTTTCTTTAGGAAATGCGATACACAACATTTGGTGGCTACAACCATTTTGTGCTGAAATAATGCAATGTAAGTCAATTTGGATAAAAGCGTCAGCTAAATGACCTGTAATGTAAGGAAGCTAATTTACTGACTATTCACAATGTAGCTGGTAATTGTATTACAAAAGCAGTACTTTATTTTCAATAATGATACAGTTCAGGGGTTTGCCTAACAATACTCGATACTTGATTGTAATATTAACTGTTGATACTATCACATATACTCTCAGTTCTAGTTTTTCCTTTTGTGATCCAGGCTTGAAGTTTTATTCTTAACCCTGGTGACTCAGACTTCTTTGAGAAGACGGGCTTATTGGTCAGAGTGACCTTATGAAACACATTGCAAGCAAATGCTTGAAAATGTACCCTCGGTAGAAAGATTACTACTTCACATCATTGCATTTTCTAGAAGCGTCGTTGTCAATCATAAGTAAGAAAGCCTGTGAAATTGTAAGTGTGCGCCACACACAACCTGAAATGACTGCTTTTCCATGAGATTTTGCTCCATTAAGTCTGATAGTATCGAGAAAGTCTTATAAAAATTGTGTGGTTGTATCCCATCTGTGTGTGTGTGTGTGGAGTTTGCCCCTTAGCATTCAAAAGATGACCTCTCAAGACAAGTGAAAGAGTACAGCTTTGTCCTGCTTTGTCTCAATAGTCCTCTGGAGAAATATCAGTCGATTGACATTAGTATTGAGTTGACCCTGGCCATCGCCGGCTCCATAGCTCTTGACTAAACTTAGACTGGACATTGTTTATGTAGCTAAAGAAATACTGTGGATCAGAGAAGCCACATGAAGTCCAGTCCCCTTTGGTCCATGAAGCTCAAACTGGATGAGGAGTGACTCCGCTGTGCAGCACTTTTCTCCAGTATTTTATGAAGCCAGTCATTGTAAATGCGTGATCGTTTCACCCACTCATATTCTATGACCAGGTCCAGTAGATAATTAAGATGCCCAGGGATGAAAGCAGAAGTTAACACCTTGCAAGCAGCATCTAGTAGCCCCTCTAACCATAGTGTAAGGTCCTTAATATCTGAAATACCTTAATGTATTGGAATTAAAGCACCTCTCTGTTGTAAAAAAAAGATTCAGTGTTTTGAATAACTTAAGACTAATTTTTCAGCAAAACAAATCTCCAACACCTTTTAGGTAACACATGCATATCATCAGGCAGGAACCTAAACATTCCTCTTGTTGTTAAAGGGAATAGTCAGTGGCACATGACATAACATAGTAAAGCCATGGTTTTGGCATTTATTGAGGGGTGCTGTCCCTCTGTGAATCACACACTGTTTGTTTTGTGATAACTTAGTAAGAAACTCGTTCCCTTATGTCTTCTGCAGTCTGAAGTAAATTGCATGCAAACACTTTGACTCACAAGGAATATTTTGTTTTTATGCATTGCTCAAAATAGACAAACCGATAACAATACCACATTGTATTCATACTCTTTGTATGCTTTATTGTACAAATGTTGACTTCCAATAGTGCTCAATTCTAAGATGCCCTGAAACAATTAAAAAGTGCGGTTTGGTTATAAAGGTAAATGTTTGGCAGGTGGTGAATGTATACAAATGAGTCCAATGGCAGTAGTAAAATATAAAACATTATTCAACCCCAAAAACAATGCTGTAAATATATTTTATTAATTAATAATACGTTTCAATGATATGATGCTATTTAAAACCTGCATGCATTCTCTTAACTTCTTTGACACACTAAAAGGTTTTTAAATAAATTGGGATGAAACGGTTCATCTAGAAACTTTCTCCCCAGTCTAAAAGCTTGTGAGGTAAGGAACCGCTTGCTCTGGCATTACAGAGTTTAATGAAAACTTGAAGGCGAGGAGGAAATGTAATTGCCATGCTCTTGGATTAGTTGCAGCCCCCTTCATTAGCTAAGGAAAATGAAGAAGTCTATGGTTTGTGTCGTTAGTTTTCTCTTCACCCCTGCTCGGTTGTCCAAACAGAGCGCAGGCGGTTAAAGTGAATGGTGTGTAATGGGTCTTCAGCATTAAATGTTGAGTTTGGGGCGCTTCGTGTCCAGGGAAAATCAATTGAAGGGCTTCTTCAAATGAAACGGATTCGTGGAATTAATTGAACTCCCGGTGGCTGAACATGGTGAGTGTGTGTTGCTCTCTGCATGGTCTGATGAAGCAAAACCCGCTGTAGGGAGGGGACCCGTCTCCCCATTACTTCTAATTTGGGTCCCAACTTTTCATGAACGACGGCTCATTAAAAATCTTTTTTTCCTCCCTGTTTACATGTGCAGTGACACACACACACCTGCCGCTGCTGTGTCACAGCTACTGAAAACAACGTTTGACAACGTGTAGGATTGAGAGGTGGGTATTTTTTATAGGCGGAACATGATGATACCACAGACTGACCGTAACAGTAAAATATGTGGACTATGTTTTTTGTTTACTGGTGAGAGCGATAAATGCATGCAAAAAGGAATGGCATGTATTCTAAAATACTTGTCTCCCGTCCTGAAGACAGTGGCCACGCTGCGTGCAGAAGAGCGTAGCTGACGTTTGCAGGGAAACATGGCAAAAATAAGACCTAGTGATGGATAATGAGAGTCTCGTTTGCTTGTGTAATTTGATCCCTTCTCGTGATCTTCTCTCTGCCTATTCTCTCCCCCCGCCTATCATCTGCATGCTCCCAATTGTTCCTGCTCCCTAATTAGCACGTGGCCTTGCCCCACATATCCGAGGAAGCCTGGAGGAGAAGGATATTTCTTTCGCCCTTTTCTGTAAGAGGCAGCGTTCTGCCTGTTGAGTGTCTTTTGCTCTGTGTTTGAGTTATATTCTTTTTGGAGGACGTAGGTCTGTTAGACAATGTTTCTAACTCTTCGTTCTACTTCGCCAAGTGGTGTTATTTGCAATTAAATTGTTTTGGTAGATCAGCTCTCAGGTTTTGGTGTCGTTTGGATATGTTGCTGTTAACAAGGCAGAGCCAGATGTTTACCAGTTGTGGCCATAACAAGGTCATACAAAGGCATTGGGTATTACAATGAAAAGGTGTAATAATATCAATAATCTATTCACAATGATACAGATTAAAATAGGTCATATGAGGCATTTTCAACAGAAGTGTCAAATATCCTTCTTTAACTCAACTTTCTGTCCAACACGGTTATGCCATACTAGACAAAGTGAAGGACTGCGGTTACTTTGTTAGCACACATTTCAATAATCTAAATAAAAGGGAATATTTCAACACGTTGCCGCTGTTGGTCTGCACGTTATCATGGTTTTGCAGCCCTTGTTTTCTGGAAAATTTTCAAATTAACTTCAAAAGACCAGAATCGCAAGTAACACTGAAAAAAGCGTTAAAAAAGTACATATCTTTTAACTTAAGAGTAATGACCGATGAGTCCTGAGAAGAAAACACTTTTTTCACAGCACACATTTTTAAAATGTCATAAATGTTTAAAAAGCATGAGTATAATTCATCTGTATCCAAATTTGGTAAGCCAATTTCAGGGTCCTGGTGTTGTGCCTGCTGGCTCGCCAGTGTTGCCGATTGGAAAGTCCAAATGGAAGGAAGCCATCATTGACATATTTCCACCTGTGCACCTTTTGTTAGTCAAAATGCGTTAAAAAGGCTCTTTAAAATGTGATGAAATGTTTCCGATAATGCTGAATAATATGCAAACATGATAATATGAAATATTCATCCTAAAGAAATATAATGTAAGGAATATTAGGGAAACAATTGTATTACATTCATAAATTCAGAGCAGCTGGAGTAAAACAAACAACCATATTGGTTCATTTGTAGTAGTATCACGCCATGGCAACAGCAGTCCGACATGTTCATTTGTTAATCAGATTCGGGTGTTTTGTCACTGCTGTGCAGTCACGAGGTCCTGACATGTCTGTCCGTTCTGCCCCCTCGTGTAATCACCTTGTCGGCTTTATTTTATGACAACGACAAGGTGAGCAACCTCGGGAAGCGCCGGTGCTGCCGGAAACTCCTTATCAGCATCAGTGAGGCGGTTGTAAAAAAAGACTGATCACCAATATCTCCAGTTGGCTATCAAGATCTTATATCTTATATATAAGTTTATAATAGAAATATGACGTATCTATATTACACGTGCAAACAGTGGGTTGTCTGAGCTGGATACGAGACTCCTCTTGGAAGACAAATGCATGCATTTATACAGTATTAGTATTACATATTTTACACGCTGTGTGAATCATTGGCACAAATGTATATTTTGGTATATAAACGGCATTTAAAAAATGCTTTTAGAAGACTTTTAATTAATAGATTTTGTCTGATATAAACCTACATCTGGTAATATTAATAAAATCCCTTCTGTAAATATGTGCTCAAACTGTCAGAATATCCTGACAGCTGTACTTGGGACATAATATATGAAAAAAAAGGAGCTTCAAGCGGCATTTGATTCCACCACGGCAACGGCTGTCAGTCACTTCTCCCGAAATTGGTGAACTCCGATCAAACCCTTAGACTAGGCAGCGCTGATCAGATACGAATCAAAATAGATGTATTTGCTATTTATTCAATCAAAATGAGGGAAAGTTTGTGACCGAGTCACCATTATGAGAACATTTGAGCTAAAACCAAGAATTACTCATCCAACATTGTAGATTTAGTTTGATAACGAGTGAATGACAGCTGAGTCATTCACTCAGTATGCTTTGGGTGCCTTGGAAATTCTATCAGGATCACTAAGATGAGACCGAACAAGCAGGTTTGAATGTCACACTAACATTTTATTTTTAAATTAACGTTTTACAATTAAGTGGAGCTTGACTTCAAATGCAGATTGAAGTGTTTGGAAGGCTGGCAGAAAAATCAAAAACTTCCCTTGTTGGGTTTAAAAAAAAAGAAAAGAAACTAGAATAAGCGGCATCATCATTACCTCAGGGGCACATCATTGTGTTTTATAACTGCGGTCAAACAAACTCATTAGCCCAGCACCCACTCAGGTCACAGTAACAAATTATCTTAATCCAACTCAAAGCACTAAAAAGGTCAGAACTTAAATGAGATCAGTGCTATGTGAATGCATTCGCCCGACGTGTCTCACCATGCCTCTTACCTTTCTCGTGATTACATCAGCTCCTCAGAACCTGTGGAGACTGGGGCGGTTCACGTGGGGAGCGAGACTATAGCCGGCCTTGCAATGTGAATGGCAATGAAGACGTAGCCGTCTTTCACTGCTGTTTAACAGTGGTGGCACCACGGGCGCAGACTCTGCTAATCTCTTCCCTCCTCTGGAGGAAGTGACATGCAGTGCTGTTGCCATGGCTACAAACTCTGCACCTCGACCAATTTTTGGTAGGACGGCACATCTCTAATGGTAAATCAAAAATACCCCTTGCTTTATATAGGAAATGGTGCCTGTGTCCGATAAACCGCTGAGAGGTTTTACAGGGAGAGGAAGTGACCTTATGCAAGTTGATAATATGATGATTGCTTCCACCAATGAGGAGGTTATGTTTTCCTTTCAGTTTGTTGATTTGTTTGTCTTCTTTGCTTTTCATTCAAAGAGAAACTTCTGGTCTGACCGGCATGGGCCAATGAAGAACCCAATCATATTCTGACTGGGTCACCAAATGACCTGGGAGGTCTGCCTCTCTCCGAGGGCCCTTCTCTTCTTTGTATGATTGTCAGTGCACGTCGTCATCAATGTGTGCATCAGCAATCTTCACTCCTCATTTTGACAAGCTAACATGTTGTTTTAGGCTCACTCATGAACCACAAATTATCACCCTAAACTTGTTTTCACTGTATTTATCCATTAGTGGTGTCAAGCCGACTAAAATCAGTAATCTGCTAAATAAATACGACCCCCCCCCCCTCTCCTCCCAACTCATACCCGCATAATCGTTGGTGTTTGAAGACCCAACACTCTCTCTGGCACTAAGCTTTTCAAGTGTGGAGAAGCTGAGGCTCAGCTTGAGAAAATGGAGTGAACAATAGTGTCATTCTCCCCTGTTCTTGCAAATTAAACAAAAGCTAGATTGTATCCTCTTCATCAAGGGATTTGTCTGTCCACGCAGTCGAGTTCGCACACTACCACTCACTTTGCGTGATTCCCGTCCAGTAAATAAAAGACAAAAAAAAAAGATGGGAGTTGACCAGGTGAGGTTTTGGGATTTTGCGTCTTCATTTCCAGTGCTATATGTGGTGAATATATGTAATGAGATCATATATTGAGATCAATGATCCAATGGCTCAGTGATTTTCAACCTGACACATATGAAGTGGAATTTCAATGAAATGGTTTATTTTATTGAGTGAAAACTGTTTTAGGTTATATATAGATAACAACTGAAAAAGTACTGCAGTGTTATATTTAAATAATGGGGCAAAATGCTTTTTGCTAGCTCCGCATATAGAAATTCCAGATTAAATTGGCTTACTGGCTTCCACATAACTGCTCTCCGTATGCTTCTTTTGTCTGATTGCCACCACGTACGTGTAGATAGTTGAAAGTGTACTGAACTTAGGCGTTGCTTCATTCAGTTATTCATTGACAGTTACACTGAAGTCTTTGGTACTATGGATGTATTCTTTAACGTTGTATTTCAGCACTTGGGGTTTGTCCCGTCTACTGTATTTGCCCATTAGTTCAAAAAGTCTGCCACTTTGTAGAACAAGTTATTTTCCCTGGAGCTTCAGGTGTGTTACACACTGCTGTTCACAGCCTGAACATACTGTTTCCTAAATAATGACAGAGCACACAAGGTAGTATTCACTGATTATATTCTGGAAGCATTCAAACAGATCTCCAAGAGGAACTTGCTGTTCCCTCAATATTCTGTCTTTGCAGGCTCGATGCCGTTATCGTGTGAACATTTTGGAATGACTTATCATTCTCCGTCGTTATCAGGTCCTTATTTGAACTTCCTGTAGACAGTCAGAGTGAGTCATTCATCCTTCTTCACAGCAGCTAGGGAGGTGAGATAGAAATCAGCCACTGAAATGACTGGCAGGTTGATAATATAGCAGTGTAGCAGTGTGTTGAGGTTATTGTTTATATGTATGCTGTAGTAATTGTAGTATCCATGTCTGTGAGGTAGCATGTACCATGTATGTGAACTGCCTATTTGTCTGTCTGTGCCTCTGTGTGATGTGTTACAAAAAGTTGTTCTATTGTATTAGAAGTTATAAGAAAATACTCGACTTTTGACTTGATTTGTCTCCTTAACAGAGGTGTCAAGTAACGAACTACAAATACTTCGTTACTGTATTTAATTAGAAATTTGGGGTTACTGGAGTATTTATTTTTCAGATGACTTTTTACTTCTACTCCTTACATTTTCACGCAAATATCTGTACTTTCTACTCCTTACATTTTAAAAACAAAAACAGTCTCGTTACTTCCGGCTTGTCGTAGTTCAAAAACACAAACACAAAAAGAACCTATCTAGATAAACCGCGCTATCCGGACAGAGTGCATTTGATTGTGGTTGGATGAGAAGTATAAACATTCAGCATCCAGACACCCGATTGGTTTTCTCCGCGATGCGCAGATCGGAGCGACACCGGCTGGGAAAAGTGGTCTTTGGAAAGTTGGTATTTAGCGACATGGACCCTCCTCCTCTTCCTCACGCAGATTTCATGTAACATTAAATCAGTATCGACTTGCAAGTAGTGCAGCGTATTAAATAAAGTGATGTGTGTCTTAATGTGGCTTCGGAAATGAACACAAAGGGATTCTGTATTTGCTCATGAAGCCTGAAAATACTGGTTATTTGGCCAATTTTTTGATAACCGACCGCTGCCAGTTCAGTGTTTGTTTGTTGTGTGAGCGAGGTTACGCATTAAGAGTTTGTCCTTAATGGGATTTCTTACATTACTTTTACACTTTAAGTAGTTTTGAAACCAGTACTTTTATACTTTTACTTAAGTAAAAAGCTTGAGTTGGTACTTCAACTTCTACAGGAGTCTTTTTAAACCCTAGTATCTGTACTTCTACTTGAGTAATGAATGTGAATACTTTTGACATCTCTGCTCCTTAAACATGGCAAAAACTTCTTCTTTGATACAGTATGATGTCCCTTTAGTAAATGATGATCCAATTTGGATTAAAAAACAAGGATTTAGGGTAAATATTAACCCTCTCAGTGTGTTTTCGATCAATGAATAATAAATAAAATAAAATTTTACAATTGTAGTCTGCGTTTGTTTCCACTTACTTCTTAAACTGTCACTTCTCGTTGGAACAAACATATGGAAACAGCCAAACATTAAAAAGAAGCCTAAAATGACAAACTTTAAAAACAAAACTGCCTACCACAAGCCAATGGCAAATGTTATAATGATTACATCCACTGATCAACATAGTCATGCAGCGAAAAGCAACCTCTCATAATAACATCCAAAATTATTTTTACGTGTTTACCCGATACGTACGTGCGTTAATGGAAGTTATAATGTCAAACTTGTAATGGCTGTTTGGCATCTGTTGGTTCATTCACACTTAGTCATCACGGGTTCATTCGCCGAGTGTTTGCACACTAGCACGGCCAAAACACATTCATCAATTGTTCGATAGTAAGTCAACCATTAGCCTTCCAGAGACCGTGGCTCCACCACCCAAAACTCCTTTTATGTGTTTTATTGCTACCCTTTGTTTATTCATGAGTGTGTGTTTTTAAAGAAGGATTAGTCATCTCAGCAGAATTCATGTTGCTTTTCAGATTCAATGAGGGCTCCCCGAAAGGACAGCGTTGTTTTTTTTTACTGTACAAGCATTTGCAATAAACGGTCTGATATTTTAATTTGGTGTGTCTGATTTTTCTTCTTTCAAACCAGCATGATCTCCGAAATGTCACACCTGTATGTCAAGTTGCGTTTTTGTCCTGTCTCCAGTTTTTTGACTTCCTGTTTTATTTTGGAAACTAACTCCCTCTCGTTTCAGGTCCCTTGCCCTTCCTCATGTGTCACCAGTCTGATTGTCTCCCCTGATTCCTGATTGTGTCCACCTGTTCCCACAACTCCCTCATGGGTACTTATAGTCTGCGTCGCCCCTTGTCCTGTGCCAGTGTGTCTTGTTGTTTTGCCCTGCACACCAGCCCTCACGTCACGAGTCAAGTCAAGTCCGATAACGTTTGTCACGTCCTTTTGATCCCTGTTACATTTCCTCGTTTAAGAGAGATTTTGAGTTTTTGCCTTTTGAATTTTGATCTCAACCTTTTTCCTCATTAAGAGAGATTTTGAGTTTTTTCCTTTTGAACTTTGATCGCGACCTTTGTTTCCTCGTTAAGAGAGATTTTCAGTTTTTTCTTGTTATTAATAAAAAGCAATATCAGCTGAACCCTCTGCGTCCGAGTCCTCCTCCTTCCAGCCTGACAGTACACACTGGCCAGAATGGACTCGGCAGAGAAGGACCAGCTGACGGAGCATCAAGACTGGCGCAGCATGAAGACCTTGTTGCTGACCTCGATCGAGGGGTTCGGGGACTTGCTCAAAGCCAGGAGGGGTTTAAGACTGCCATGACCACGCAGGTGGGACTCCTAAACAGTCAGGTAGAACAAATTCTCACCTTGCTCTCCAGGAACCCCGCGGCTTCTCCCGAACAACCCCCCACGCCGTCTGAGCCCCCTCCCGTAGCCACACCAGCAGATGCGTGCACGAGGCTGGCACCTCCGGAACGATACTCCGGAACCATCGGACAAAGTAGGTCCTTCATCATTGAATGTGAAATGCACTTCGAGCACTCTCCGATGCACTTTCCCACAGAACGGTCCAAGGTTGCCTTCATGATGTCCCATCTCACGGGAAGGGCCAAGGCATGGGCCACCGCTGAGTGGGCTAGGAGTTCGGCAGTTTGCTCTTCACCAAAGAAGTTTGCCGACGCTCTCAGACTTGTTTTTGACCCTGTGGCAACAGACCGAGAAAGGGCTCGTGAGCTCAGTCAGATAAAGCAAGGTGGACAGTCCGTTTGTGAATACGCCATACGTTTTCGCACCCTGGCGATGGAGAGTGGGTGGAACACCACGTCCCTCTACGATGTTTTTCTGAGAGGGCTCTCCGACCAGATCCAGGACCTCTTGGTCCCATTGGACCTGCCTCTGGACCTCGATTCCCTCATCGCCCTCGCCATCCGCACCGACAACCGCCTACAGGAACGGAGGCGGCAGCGTGGGCCCAGAGGGACACCCGCTGCACCTGGCTCTTCCCCGACGCTCTGGGGCGCCGCATCGCGTCAAACCTCCCCTGAGCGACTCTCAAGAACCCGTGCCGGAGGCGAGGAGGAGCCCATGCAGATGGGGAGGGCCCGGCTCTCTCAAGAGGAACGACAGCGACGCTACCAGGAGGGCAGATGCTTTTACTGCGGCGAGCGTGGCCACCTCATCACCGCCTGTCCAGTAAAGGCCAACCAGTCGGTGAGTCAAGTCGCCGAAGTAACTCCTACTCCACGCCGATTGACCACAGTGAGGATTAAGCACCGGGATAAGAACCTAGAGCTGGGGGAATTGATTGACTCAGGGGCAGATGAGAGCCTAATCGACTGGGGGTTAGCACAAAGACTGGGGCTTCGGGTTGACCCATTGAGTAAACCGGTTAAAGCGAGCGCACTTAATGGAAGTGCATTGTTCACTATAACCCATGTTACAGAACCGGTGGAGCTTCGCATCACCAATCACTGGGAGCGCATACAGCTGTATTTAATACACTCACCTCTGCACCATCTCATCCTCGGGTTCCCATGGTTAATTCATCACAACCCACACATAAACTGGCGCACCGGGGACATTATGGTATGGGGGGAGGGTTGTAGGACCCAATGTCGGGAATCATGCCCCCAAGGGAAGAACCCCACGCTAAACCGTGTCGTCACTCACCCTGTCACTGACTCGGAGATCACCAATCTGACTCAAGTTCCAAGCTGCTACCACCACCTCGCTGAGGTTTTTAGTAAGAGCAAGGCCACAGCTCTACCACCTCATCGCCCGTTCGACTGCGCCATTGACCTTCTGCCCGGCTCCACCATCCCGAAGGGCCGTCTTTACTCTGTTTCCGGGCCCGAGAGGCAGGCCATGAAGGACTACATCGAATCCTCCCTGAGGGCGGGGTTGATCCGACCTTCCTCGTCCCCAGCAGGGGCAGGTTTTTTCTTTGTGGGAAAGAAGGATGGAACCCTTCGCCCCTGCATTGACTACAGCCCGCTTAACGACATAACCGTTAAGAACAGATACCCTCTACCTCTCATGACCTCAGTATTCGACCAGCTTCAACAGGCGCAGATTTTTACCAAACTGGACTTACGCAACGCCTATCACCTGGTTCGCATTAGGGAAGGGGATGAGTGGAAAACGGCATTCAACACGCCGTCTGGACATTATGAATACCTGGTCATGCCCTTTGGTCTCACAAACGCCCCAGCAGTTTTTCAAGCGATGATAAACGATGTGTTAAGAGACTTTTTAGACCAGTTTGTGTATGTGTATTTAGATGACATTCTGATTTATTCCCCCGACCTAAACACCCATAGGAACCATGTTGAACTCGTCCTGCAACGTCTCTTAGACAACGGGTTATATGTGAAGGCGGAAAAGAGTGAATTTCATGCCGATACTGTCGCCTTCCTGGGCTTTATCGTAGCCCCTGGGAGGGTTCAGATGGATCCGGCTAAAGTAAGCGCGGTAGTAGAGTGGCCAACTCCTGATAGCCGCAAGAAGGTACAGCAATTTCTCGGTTTTGCTAACTTTTACAGGCGGTTTATCAGAGGCTTCAGCGCGACAGCAGCCCCGCTCCATGCTCTTACCTCCCCGCAGGTGGCATTTCACTGGTCCGCCGAGGCAGACGCAGCCTTCCAGGAGCTTAAGCGGCGCTTCACTACAGCACCCATCCTCACGCTCCCTGATCCGGCTCGCCAGTTTGTGGTGGAGGTGGATGCCTCCAATAATGGGATCGGGGCCATTCTCTCCCAGCGAGCAGAGTCTGACAACAAGCTTCATCCTTGTGCCTTCCTGTCGCGACGACTGACTGCAGCGGAGCGGAACTACGACGTGGGAGATCGTGAGCTGCTGGCAGTGAAGGCGGCGCTGGAGGAGTGGCGGCACTGGCTCGAGGGGGCACAGCACCCTTTTTTGGTTTGGACAGACCACAAGAACCTGCAGTACATCAAGAAGGCCAAGCGTTTGAATTCCCGTCAAGCCCGCTGGTCCTTGTTTTTTAACCGTTTTGATTTTTCCCTTTCCTACAGACCGGGATCAAGAAATACCAAGCCTGACACCTTATCCCGTCTTTTCAGCCCGGAGCCCGTGGCCAGGGAACCTGAGCCCATCCTCCCACTACACTGTGTGGTTGGAGCGGTTACCTGGCCTATAGAGACCAAGGTGAAGCAGGCCAACGGTGAGACCCCCCCACCTCGTGGGTGCCCAGATAATCGTCTGTTTGTCCCTATTAATCTGCGCCCACAGGTGATCCACTGGGCTCACTCGTCTTTGCTCACCTGCCATCCGGGCGTACGTCGGACCATGTTCGCCATCACGCAGAGGTTCTGGTGGCCGTCCATGGAGCCGGAGGTCAGGGAGTACGTTGAGGCATGCTCCGTCTGCGCCAGGAACAAGAACTCCTCCAGAGCCCGCGCAGGCTTGCTACAGCCGCTGCCCATCCCGTCCCGGCCGTGGGCAGAGATCTCGATGGATTTTGTCACGGGGCTACCGACCTCCAAGGGGAACACCACGGTGTTGACCGTGGTGGATAGATTTTCAAAGATGGCACACTTCCTAGCCCTACCCAAGCTGCCCACCGCTAAAGAGACCGCTATCTGCATGATGAACAACGTGTTTAGGATCCACGGGTTCCCCCGAGACATTGTGTCCGATAGGGGGCCCCAGTTTGTCTCGCGGTTCTGGCAGGAGTTCTGTAAGCTCATCGGAGCCACAGCTAGCCTCACATCGGGGTACCATCCCGAGGCCAACGGACAGACGGAGCGCCTCAATCAACAACTGGAAACCAGCCTCCGGTGCCTGGTGGCCCAGAGCCCTGCGTCATGGAGCGAACACCTGACGTGGGTAGAGTATGCCCATAACTCCCTTCCCACCTCCGCCACTGGCATGTCTCCCTTCCATTGCGTTTTTGGTTACCAACCCCCCGTGTTTTCCGAGTCCGAACCAGAGGTGTCTGTGCCCTCCGCCCAGGCCTTGGTCCGCCGCTGCCGCCGCATCTGGGCAGCGGCACGCCAGACGCTGATCAGACAAGGGGACAGAGTGAAGAAAGCAGCGGACCGCAGGAGGAGACCGGCCCCAGTGTACCAGCCCGGCCAGCGAGTATGGCTCTCAGCCAAGGACCTACCCTTGCAGGTCGAATCACGAAAGCTGGCCCCTCGCTTTGTCGGCCCGTTCCCCATCTCGAGGATTATCAATCCAGCAGCTGTGCGCCTCCGTCTGCCCCGGTCCCTGAGGGTACACCCAACTTTTCATGTCAGCAAAATCAAACCAGCGAAGGAGAGCGCAATGGTGCCAAACCCCAAGCCACCCCCACCCCCTCGAATGGTCGAGGGGGGGGCCGGTCTACACGGTGAGGAAACTGCTGGCGGTACGTAAGCGGGGACGGGGCAGGCAGTTCCTCGTGGACTGGGAGGGCTACGGCCCAGAGGAACGACAATGGGTCTCGTCTAGCTTCATAGTGGACCCGGATCTCATTCGAGATTTTTATAGAGCACACCCGGACATTCCAAGGCCGCCTGGTATTCGGCCTTGAGGGGGGGGTAATGTCACACCTGTATGTCAAGTTGCGTTTTTGTCCTGTCTCCAGTTTTTTGACTTCCTGTTTTATTTTGGAAACTAACTCCCTCTCGTTTCAGGTCCCTTGCCCTTCCTCATGTGTCACCAGTCTGATTGTCTCCCCTGATTCCTGATTGTGTCCACCTGTTCCCACAACTCCCTCATGGGTACTTATAGTCTGCGTCGCCCCTTGTCCTGTGCCAGTGTGTCTTGTTGTTTTGCCCTGCACACCAGCCCTCACGTCACGAGTCAAGTCAAGTCCGATAACGTTTGTCACGTCCTTTTGATCCCTGTTACATTTCCTCGTTTAAGAGAGATTTTGAGTTTTTGCCTTTTGAATTTTGATCTCAACCTTTTTCCTCATTAAGAGAGATTTTGAGTTTTTTCCTTTTGAACTTTGATCGCGACCTTTGTTTCCTCGTTAAGAGAGATTTTCAGTTTTTTCTTGTTATTAATAAAAAGCAATATCAGCTGAACCCTCTGCGTCCGAGTCCTCCTCCTTCCAGCCTGACACGAAACCTGTTCAAAATCTTGAACATACAAATTCGTAGTGATACATACGGACTGCAACTGATGACGTCACCCTATTTAAAGTGAATGGGGACCTGCACCCCGTAAACACACTTTGTGAAGTCTAACGATGTAAAATAAACGTGTTATGGTTGCATTTTTAACGAGAAATCAATGTTAACTTGTAAGAATAGAATACTAACCCTAACCCCCTCAAAAAATGCAACATGGCGGAGAGACCTTCACTCAAGAATCCAACATGGTCCGCCATGTTGTTCATACGCAGTTCGTATGTATTGTTACGAATTTGTATGTTCAAGATTTTCGTATACATTTTTACGAACAGGTTTTGGAGATCACGTTGTTGAAACGCAGTCGGTCACCAAGCTAAAGTGTTGACTTCTATTGTTTATAAAGTCATCTTATTTACTTATAATAACTAGTTCCATCCCTCCCCAAGGGAGCATTAATGGGATATTAAAACGATACTGTGAACTATTCGGTTTCTGAGATTAATTCTCAGTTATGGTTACGTTAAAGAGAGTTTGTGTGAGGGGGCTATTAGCACTTAGTCCCACCTGGTATAAATTGAACCAAACTTTGTTATGTTTGTCATGTTTTCAAGATTTTCATAATTCGTTAACACCTGAATCTTCGCACTCATGGGAGTTTACTGCAATGATTGACATGTCAAAGTTTACATGATATTGCTCTGTTTGGTAAAATTATTTTGAATGTTACTGCCCTTCACTTTATTTTCATGTTGTTGGTATCGTGGATTCTCTTTTTTTATAGAACGACATGGATGGCCACTGTGTTGATATAGAGCCTCACTTTCTGTTCCTGTGCAAGAGTCAAACCCATCAATAAGAAGTTCTGGCCGATTCAGACGCTTATTCCTGCCTACAGCTTTTGATTTGCAGCAAAAAAAATCTAGTTTCATAAGCAAAATTTACAAATGACTAATTCTCAGTTTATATGTTTACTTAAAAACTTTCTCTCAACATTTGGTGGTAAAAAAAGACAAATATATCCTTCCTTTATACTCCTTTAGTTGATTTCATGTCATCATTTCACCACTCCACTGAGGCTTCAGTGCAATAGCGCGTTGCAGTACCAGTAATTTGGTGAATATCTTGTACTTTCCCAACATCTTCTCTTCTATGTGTAGAAATGCGAGTCAGATCTCGAACCCCCAAAGTGCATGTTTACCTGCCGCTGCAGTGACAGCCCCTCATAAATCACTGTTATCTCCCACTGGTGGCATACGCCGCTTTTGTCCTTCACACAATAGGGACCTTCGTCCATGATGGCTGAAGACAGTTTGTATGCAGTCGGGCAGGTTTAGGCTCTATAAGTACACACAACACACTAGACAAAACACACCAATCAAGTTTCACGACATCCTGCTCTTCTTTGCTATTTGGGATTGGATGAATGGTTCTTGAGATTTTGGGTGAGCCGGGCATTTTTACGTATGTACGTACATGTACAGAGAGACAAAGTTTCAATTTTTTATTTTAAGATGATGCTGCTGAAGTGCCAGCTGTTCTCCAAATTGGAAAAATCTTTTCATCATGGCTCAGAAATATTATCTACTTGTCCACCAAATAAAATAAAACAAAACCATCAGGAGGTATGAGATGTTTTGTGATCTCACCCTAACCGACAGCTTCTGGGCAAATTTTTTGCGAGCCAGCTATAAAAAAAACCTCCATGTTGCAGGGATGTCGGGTCCCATATTTGGCGAAAAATTGACTTGCAAATAGTGAAAAATACAATCACACAAGCATGATATGGATAGATTTGTCGGAACCAACACGATTAAGGACAAAGTTTCTGTTCAAAATGTCCAGGCCAAACGTTAAGTACATTGTGATATCGCTACCATCAGGCCAAACTGCAGCATATTTCAGCCTACATGTCCTTGAGCCACCAGCCAAGTGGTTGATAATGCCGTTTAAGGGAAGTTATAATAATATTGCAAACAAAGCCTTTGTGGGGTGTTTGGAGCCTGTAGGTAGTGTGAAATGTGTTGTAATGGATTTGTTTACGCGGTGCGATGACGGGCTGTGAATTGTGCTCAGTGGTAAAAAGTAGGTGAACAATTACAAATGACACATAATATGAATATATTCATTTCTAATAAATTGCATTCTTTCAATAACAATCCAAAGCATTTGCATTACTGCAGGGGAAATAAAATTGCAGTTTGGCTTCATACAGCCATACGCTTCTATTAACAAGCTGTCAGTATTTTCTTCCCTCTCTCCAAAGTCATGCACACATTACATCTTGGGTTTCGTGTGCTCAGCCGGTGCCTGTGTCCTGCTGCTTTACTTTTATTTTTTACTGTAGTTTTATCAGTCCCGTGCACACTAGGTACTCATTACCATGTTGATTTTGCACATACATCTAATTATAATATTAACTGACGGTGAGACCCCCCAGCCTAAAAAGTCAATCTGATATTTGTCAAGGCTGTTATTATTACTTATTTTACCCATGTCTCCTTTTTAAGTACTTGTGTCTTTTAAAGTTTTTCTACGAGTGATGAAAATGATTCATTATTAGAAGGAGATTGCGAAAAACGAATCCGGCGGGATAGAGTGCACAAAGCAATTCACCATAATGCAATGGAAGCTTCACAACTTTGCTTATTGACATCACCCAGCATTGTAGACAGGTGGTTTACCTCGTAGGTTTTTCAGTAATCATGAAGCTGGCTCATTTTCCACGAGCTTCAATCACCGTGATGACTTACTATATGCATCAGGGCAACACAAAGTGTCAGAGTAGACCAACCTCAAGGCCATTTCTGATGAATCCACCACAAATAAGCTGTGACTCCCTGGGGAACAGGGGTTAGTGACCTTAAACACTTTCAGGTCAAAAGATGGCGCCGATGACGGCTGCCACGGTGCTTCGGTACGCTTCATTTTTTGTTGTTAATTATGTTTCTTGTGGATCACAGGACTCAATGACTACAGGCCCGTCGCCCTGACCTCTGTAGTCATGAAGTCTTTTGAACGGTTAGTCCTGACCCACCTGAAGTCCCTCACTGACCCCCTCCTGGACCCCCTGCAGTTCGCATACAGAGCCAACAGGTCTGTGGACGATGCTGTCAACATGGCCCTCCACTACATCCTCCAGCATCTGGACTCCCCAGGAACCTACGCAAGGATCCTGTTTGTGGACTCTGCCTTCAACACCATCATCCCGTCTCTGCTGCAGGACAAACTCTCCCAGCTGCACATGCCCGACTCCACCTGCAAGTGGATCAGACTTCCTGTCTGACAGGAAGCAGCACGTGAAGCTGGAGAAACATGTCTCAGCGTCTCGGACCATCAGCACCGGTTCCCCCCAAGGCTGCGTTCTTTCCCCTCTGCTCTTCTCCCTGTACACCAACAGCTGCACCTCCAGTCACCAGCCTCATTGGACTGATCTGTGGTGGGGATGAGTCCGCCTACAGGTGGGAGTCTGACCATCTGGTGTCCTGGTGCTGCCAGAACAACCTGGAGCTTAACGCTCTAAAGACAGTGGAGATGGTTGTGGATTTCCGGAGGAACAGAGCCCCACCCTCCCCCATCACCCTGTGTGACTCCCCCGTCACTATTGTGGATTCCTTTCGTTTCCTGGGCTCCATCATCACCCAGGACCTCAAGTGGAAGCTGAACATCAGCTCCATCACAAAGAAGGCTCAGCAGAGGTTGTTCTTCCTGAGGCAGCTGAAGAAATTCAACCTGCCAAAGACGATGATGGTCCACTTCTACACGGCCATCATTGAGTCCATCCTCTGCTCCTCCATCACCGTGTGGTATGCTGTAGCCAAGGACAAGGGCAGGCTGCAGCGTGTCCTCCGCTCTGCAGAGAGGGTGATCGGCTGCAATCTGCCGTCCCTGCAGGACTTGTTCGCTTCCAGGTCTCTGAAGCGAGCTAAAAAGATCGTAGCCGACCCCTCTCACCCCGAACAAAACCTGTTTTTGCCCCTTCCATCTGGCAGGAGGCTGAGGTCCATCAGGACTAAGACCTCCCGCCACACGTTTCTTCACGTCGGCAGTCGGGCTCATCAACAGAGCCCGGTCCCCCACTGACTGACTATGACATTCCACCGGTCACTCTGCTTCATACTGCACATGTCACTTTAACTGTCATTTCTCCCCTGTGTTGTCGTCACTCGTCACTTTGTCACTTGTTGGATAGTGCACTTTATTTTTAAATATTTAACTTTTAAATATTTTTAACTTTAACTTCATTCTTATTTTATACTAACCCATAGCCGTATTCTACTAACCCATTGCATTAGCATTTCATTTTATTTTATTTTATCATTTGTGCACTGCTGTCTTGTTGTCTATTGTTACACTGTCTACTGTCACGCACCAACCGCCAAGACAAATTCCTTGTATGTTTGACATATTTTGGCAACAAATGTTTCCTGATCCTGATTCCTGAAAATGTAGTATTCTAGGGCGGCAAGTTTTTCACTATGTGATAAATCAGCAATTACCAAATTTTTTTGTACCTCGTATTCTCTGGCCTGCACTGAATATTCACTGTGCCAAAAGAAAATGCCACTCTTTTCCAAGGGTAAAAGAAACGAGTTGTTTCTTTAAAGACTTTTTTTAACAGCCAAATTAATGGATTAAGACAAAACAATTTTGTCTTTCCCTTAATACCAGCAAGCTCTCAGTACGGCTATTGATGTTTTAATGTCCCACTCCCAAATTGGTCAAGCGCATATTATTATATTTCCCCAATCATGCTCGGATATATTTGAATAGGTTTCATGGCTTAAAGTATACAAATGATGTATAGTTCAATTCATTGTGCGAACAGCAGTGACTTGTATCTGATGCATCAGGGTTGGCGAAGCTCACAGCACACACAGCTAACAGATTTGTCATATGCATTAATCACTTGGTGGCATTCAAGCTCTCGATATGACTCCATTCTTGCCCTCGTACTTGGCTTGCCACGACCAATAGTCATCAAGAAGAGAGGGAGGCCTTTTACTGCAATATGAGATGTAAATAAAGCACATTAAAAAGTTCATTCTACTTTACTCATTGAGATATGTCAAGACTTATCTTAACTTCTTAATGCAAGTGGTGAACAAAATACACGTTCGGGGTTGATCCAAAGCAGCAACGTTATCCGAGTATCACAATAATAAAGCCGTACCAGGGACTTTCATTGAGAGTTGATTTTGGCCTTTGGTGTTTCCATGTACCACATTCCCTTAAGAAAACCTCAGGTTTTACTGCGGCAGGTGTCCGACGGTGTGTCCCGCTCAGTCCTGGTTCTCCCCTTCATTACTTACCTCCAGCAGGCCCAGCACTGCTGCATGCTGCTGCTGTTGTCTCCCAGCGGGCACTGGCATAGCGGCGAGGCTAAGCTCTGCTTCTGGTTGGAGGAGGACGCGCTGCTGCAGGGAGTTTGGCACATTAATATTCCTGGATAACTTGAGGCAGCAGCAGAACCCATATGAACTAAATCAATTAACATTTCCTTGCCATTTTTAATCAGTGATCTGATGTATATTCATTTTTTTTGCAATGTTTTACAGTTACATTTAATCCTATTACATGATAAAACTGTTCCAAGTGTTATGTAACTCCCCTACCAGTCTTTGAACTGTGGATAAAGCTAATGTTTAACAGTCTGAGTTTGACATATTAAGTGGCCTCCCAGAAGGGTCCCAATTAATCAACCCTCCGAAGAAGCCTTCATATTTTGTGCAAAATCCACTCTAATTTACCCCCAACCCAATTTGTGCTTAAATAAACTAATTGTGCTATGTGTGTTTGCAGGCATTATTTTACTTAAAAACATAATGAGGACTGTAACATGTTTTCAAAGTGAGATCTAGGCTAGTTCTCACTTCTCCAAAGGCCTGTTTGAAGGGCAATATGTGGTGTCAATGTTCAGGATTAGATTGAAGTAATTATTTGTGGTGATTACGGTCTTATTATTTCTACGGTGTGACTTGATCATGGTGGTCATTGGGTCTGTCATTTTTTAACATGCTAGCGGCTTATAAACCATATGGATCCGGTGAAATAATAACACTGGCTTGCCAATCCTTTTATTGTCCTTGTACACTTGAGGAGGACCCTCGGCCTCACTTTCTAACATACTGGGTTGTCCAACTACGATGCTGTTCTACTATGATGCTAATCTATGACACTGCACTACACTTTTAAATAATCATATTTTCAAAGTTGCCATCTCGCCTCTGTTTATCACGTTATTGATATACCTGCTAACATCTTATTTTTGTTTCTATATTCTAAACTCGTGATCGCCCGGCCTGTGTTTTCGAAGAAAATCCTACATACACATGGGCCATGATACAGCAGCTGACAGAACTTACAGCCCAAATGTGCTTGTTGTTTCAGCAAATAAGGGTACTCCTCTCTCCTGTTTGTGTTGATGGTCTCCACCCAATCTCAATGGAAATATCTTGTTCCTGAGCCGCTTTAGAACCCAAACATTGAGCTATTCTCGGGCTGCCTGATGCTGAGCCAGTAGAGTACCTACGAAGCTTTGTAGAGTCAAGAGGAACTATGTATCTTATTCTCTGGATGTTCAACACCCGGAGTTACCTGAGAAAACATTGATTATAGCTGCTTCAAAACTAGACCACATTCTTGTTGGAACTGTGAATTCAACCAAACAAAAACGTAACACATTGGATATGTTGACAGTGAAAGTTTTGCTGTTAAATTCAAAATGACCACTTTTGTGAGTCCTCAGATTACAAAGATCTTTCCATATGTTGAAGTCCTAATGAGCGTTTGGCTGTTCTTGGGTCCACTCCTCATTTACAGTCTGTGTGTGAGTTTAGAGTCTGTGAGCGAAGCCCGTCTGTTGCATAAGGAGCTACCCTGGGTTATTCAAGATGTGTAGAGGAGACACAGCAGACACGGATGAGCACCTTCGAGCTGCGCACACAGCTGGTGTGCGTTCACTTTTGGTGGTTGACATGAATACTCCTGGTTTTGTAGGGAGTAAACGCTGAAATGACTGAAGGGGACATATTAGTTTTCTTTCAGCACAGCGGGAAGCCAATATCTCCCGTCCTCCACCCGCCGCCCCAACACACACCTCTTGTTTGATGGGTTCCCCATTCCGCCTGCATATATTTCTCCTCCCCCTTCGTTCCCCCAGTCTCCCTCCCGCCCCTCTGAAACTGCCTCCGTACCTGCCTCCTGTGGCGCTGCCCTTGCCCCTGTTCGCAGCGGTCCAGCCTCCTGACAGGTGACCTCATGGTGCATCGGTCACACACGGCTGGCCGCTTCCACACGCGTCCCCACTCGTCCTCTTCTGTCCTGCGTCGGGTGACGTGGACCTCTAATGTCTACCTGATGTGGCCCCGTGGGTTCCTTTCCCCCCTTTCAGTTCCAGGTCCTCTGCTGTCACCCACATCCTCCAACTTCTCTTCTCGTAATTTCTTGTTCTTTCTTCTTTTTTGCATTTGATCTATACTGGCTCACAAGGAAACCACCACATCAGCTTCTAGGGCTCTACTCTGTTCTGCCTCTGTCTCCATTCTTTTAATCTTCTTTCAAATCCCACACACTCCCTTTCATTGTCAGTGCTCCCATTGTTTCCCAATTCTTATCAGTGTCCCTCGTGGTCTTACTGCTTTCTCTCACCCGGTCCTCTCACCTCAGTCCAAAAGATGGGCATTTGGCAGGAAGGTTGAGATGATTTTTATTTGATACAACATTCATGTCAGAAAGTTGTCATTTGATTACACATTAATGGCTTCTAATGTCTGACTCAATGAGCCTCAAGTGACACCCTGTCCCTTATGTGATGCTGATGAAGCCCATGAAGATCTTTGTATATTTGCTGCTATTTCTGACATGCTTTTTGATTGTTATTGTTCAATTTTATTTAAGTTTAAATGAATAATTAAGATAATTTTGATAGCTAACTAATTCAAACTGTAAAAGCCATTTATCAAAACAAGAACAATTATTACATAAGTGATGATATGAAAACTGGAAACCTTATTGTGCAGTTGACTTCTCTACTAGAAAAACATAGTTGTGACTTGATTAATAGCTCATTGCTTGGCCTTTGTTAAAAAAAAATCCAATAAAACGTATTCATAATGTATCCTAAAAGAACTGAAAAGACCCATCTCTACTTCTGCTTAATTTGAACAATAATAAAGTATGATGACTAAAACTAGACATTCACCAGGAAGGGAAAGTGTAAAGAAATACCGTATGATTGGTTAGAAGCATCCGTAATTTATGGAGCTCCTTTGATTCATAATGACATGTTTTAAAGATCTGTGATCCAATGAGTTCATATTGGTATATTTAGAGTATTTTCCTACTGTTGTGACATTCCTTGAAAAATGGCTTTTTTAAGTGACTATTGCAGTTTCATATTTGAAGGATTCAACTGATGGAACGCAAGTTGACTTCCATTATAAAGTAATCTCGGAAAAGTGAGTTTGACATGGAATGCAATCTATGAAACCTGTCCACAAAACAAGAGGGTCATTTTTGGCATTTTGACTGCAGATTGATTTGAAATATTGCAGGGAGTACTGGAAGAGTCAGGAGCAGCCACAGTGAGCTAAAGAACTGCTGCAGGCAAAATGCTGCACAACCTCCAGCTTCTCACAAATGGTTACAACTTATTTCACTTTCACCCTTTGCGGTTTTGTGCTGTGATTAGCATGATATCTGAACAGGGTTGAATAGAGGCCAATTTCTGACTGTTTTTGTATTAATACGGCAAATGTTTGTTTTGTCTCCATTATTGTGGGACCTGTTAAAAGAAAAATCAATAATTCTCTCTCAAATCTACAATTCGACCACTGCCAGATGATTATGAACACAATCTAATTGTTTCATGTAAAGATTGTAAAAATGTAAAGATGTAATTCTTGCAGAACTGTTGAAAAGTAAAGATATTTTGTCTCTCTTTTCAAATCGGTTTTGTTTAGGTATCAAGAAACAGGATCTTAAATATTTTAATTTATAGGGTAATTATTGAAACTCGTTTAACAAATGAGTACATTGTAGTTATTTCATTCTATTTAATGTGAAGTGTACGTTAACAAATAAAAACTAGAGCATATTCTTAGAAATAGCAGTGTAGGACTTTTAGTCGCTATACCACAAAGTGGATTTGGTGGCTCCTGTTGCAAATGTAGCCTAATTTTCTCAATCATTTAAAAAAACTACAAGATGTTCAATAGAAAGAAATGAAAAAATGCAACAAAAAAAACCCCGATACAGTAGTTGACAAGATACATGGCCAGTCATCCCTGTAACCACACTTATTCATTAAAGCATACTAGTCAATTGTTCATTGGAGAAAGAACAATGACCTGTTTGCCAAACCAGTAACGTGTGTTGATACATCTTTAGCTGCAGGAACAGGATTGCACAAGCAGGATGACAGTCAGTTTTGTTATTTCTCAGCCTCAAATTCCTGCACGCACGCACGCACACACACACACACACGCCCTCCAACATTGCTACAAATGGTACTTTTCCATAATTAATACTTTGATGCCAGCTTGCCTTTGGTGGTTGTTGTGATGGCTCGGAAGTCTAATCTGATGAACAAAGAAGAGGACAAGCTTAAGATTTAACCTCCACTGCTCCTGTAAATATCCATTGGCATAAACACAACCCTCCACAAACAGATATGTAACCCCATCACACCGTACCTAATTAAATATACCAATAGAAACTAAGGCAATTCATTGCTCAGGTTTACATTTGCATTTTGGGAGAAAAAAAAAAAAAAAACACTTCAATTCCCAGGTAAATATTTTTCCTCCGTTCTGTTTACACCCTAGTTTGTTCGGAAGAATCCAAGAGCTACGATGAGTGATCTGGAAGGTGACCTTTTGAAAATCAAACACTTGGCTAGATTTGGAAAACAGAGAGAGACAGAGTGATTGTGGTGGTGTGGAGGCTCCGGGTAGATTTTGTGTAAGAGGGTGGAATTAAATTGCCCCCAGAAGTCCTCTGCTCTTTCCGTATTTTCACGCTCTAACTCTTTTGGAGGCGAGGAAGAAAACCAGCCAGTAGCGGCACAACGTAACCTTTCTCTAATTGATGTCTGTGTGTGCCCGGCGCACCATGCAGCCATATTGTGAGGGAGCAGAGAGTAGCCCGGGCCTCAGCATGGGGCAGGGTTCGACGGGAGGGGGTTGATGCAGCCGTGCAGTCTGAGTTTATGCGCCACAATCATTCTCCAGGGTAATAGCCACAGTCCGAGGTCAGGGCTTTACATTCTCTATAGACTGTTAACCACAAAAACCTTCAGAGGTCCAATTTTACCAGTGATACTGCTACCCATTACTATTATGTTTCTATAGTCACATGAATTCATCATGCAGTATAGTGCATGTAATACATTGCTAGTACAAGGCCTACAATAGTAATTAAGAAAGCTTTGAGCGTTTTCTAATTGCACAAGAAATGAATTCCCAGTGCGTTTGACACATGACCGTTCTCTAAGCCAGCAGGATGTGTGCATGGAACTATGATACATTTAAAGAGTTGAGGGGGGTGGCCAAAAACACTAGGTAACATAAACAGTACAAGGAACAGACATATTTGTATGCATTGTATTCTCCCTTTTGTTGGGGAAGAATATGAGAACAATAGCAAGTTAGCTGGAAGGGGAACATTAGAAAATCAAACACATAGGAAGAGATGGTGATTGTGGTGGGGTCAGGTTGGGCGGGTCGTAGCTTGTGGCTAAGGGGGTGGAATTACATTTCACAAAGAAGTAATTTGTTCCGCTCATATTTTCACCCTGTAACTCAACTGTAGCAAATTTCTGGTCTAACTCTATCCCCCCTCCCTTGAAGTGAGTGTCTGGTACTTGTCTTGAGGGACTTTGTGCAGGTGAGTGGGGAATGAACAGCAGGACGTTCAGTTGACCTGTTGACAACTGATTCCCAATTGTCCTACAGGCAAGTCCAGATTTTTCATAGGGTTTAAGTGATTTACCAATGCCAGTGGTAGTACTGTTGCAGTTTGGTACATTTTGTTCATTATTTTATTTAAAACATTTTACCAATAGAAAGTATTAAGAGGCGCACTTAAATTGTGTCTGCCGGTTAGGTTCATATAAAAACGACTGAATGTCCAGGAAGAGGCTACTTTCGTCCAGTGAGGTTTTCTTTTCCTTTACTTAATTTAAAATAGTTTTGAGAGCATTGTCTGCTATACAGAAGACCTTTGAGGGATTTCTTTTATCTGATATTGGTCTCTACTTGACGTTTTAAATATTATGATGTTATAGAAATATTCTATAAGTTTTTAAGCTTAAGTATGACCAAGCTCTGGTGCTGTCCTTGGTGCTGATTGTCTCTTAGACGAGTTCCGATCCTTTTGGAAAGAAAACCGCGGTTGCAATTGTCTTCCCCTTTTGTCTTTTTAGCTTTTCTTCTATTACATAAGGGAAATAGTCCATTAAGGACAAACTCTTGTGTGTAACCTCGCTCATAGAACATGTCGGTCCGTTATAATATTATTGGAAGGTGCCTACAGATCACGTGACCTGCCGTTCGGATGATGAGAACATGGAGATACAGAGGGACACATGTATCGACCCGCATGCAACATAACTGATGGCTTAATGACACGAGTCGGAGGACGGACACACATATTGTTCCCATTGATTGACTGCAGGGTCTCCCCCAGGTTTACAACTTCATGTGAGGGGGGTCAAACTTTTTCCGGGTCGGGGGGGGGGGGTGCACCCCTGTTATGATGGGAAACACTGAACTGGCAGCAGTTGGTTATCAAAACATTGGCCAAATAACCCGTTTTTTTTCCAGGCAAATACAGAACGTCCGTGTGTTCATTTCTAAAGCTTTGCATTAAGACACACATCATTTTGCTTAAGACGCTGTGCTACTTGCAAGTCGTTGTGTTGTGCCAGACCTGTTGGCTCTGTATGCGAACTGTAGGAGGTGCAGGAGGGGGGCGTAGGTGAGGGTTTTCAGGTGGGACAGGACAGGTTGGTGGACCTGTGCACTCTTATTTTGAAATCAAGGCTAACAAGCAGAAGAACCACGGTTAGCATTCATATAATTGGATGAGTGATCTAACGTCTATCTAGATAATGAATCTCTTAACCCGTTTGTGGCTCAGTAGGCATTCAATCCTGTAGCATAGTTAAAGAGATGGAAAACAAAAGGTCTGAGAAGGGAAAACATAAAGCAAGCCTCTTCATTAGCTGTAACTTGTAGAAGTTACTTGCACATCTCTCTGCGAAACACACGTGTTGAATGCTTTTGATTAGTGGTGACAAAGGACAGCTGCAACGCAGAATTGGTTGTACAAACAACTGTCTATCTGTTTCATTGAATCCAGTTATGCAAATCAGTCAGTGTGGCAATTATCCCAAGGTCCCTGGAGAATCTATATTTACAAGCTGACAGATGTATGGCAAGGTGTTGAAACAGTGTGTAGCTGTCAGTGTTTTTATGGCATCACCTAGCAAGCCTGACCTGTCAGTTGTAGGAGGCAATATTAAGACCGCAAATTCAAACTCGTTTTTGGGTCTGTTCTTGTCAGTCGAGACCAAAGGGTCAGCTTATTCATTTGGAAGAGAAGGTTGTGTGAATCAGGGATATGACCTCTTACTTGCGATGTTAAAGCAAAGGAGCGGTTAAAAAGCAGGCAGGTTGGGCAAAGCAAGCAAACCGAGGTGAAAAAGGAAGCACTTCCCAAGGTGCCTTTTAAACTGTCTGTAATGACTTCTTGTTAGCAACAAAACATCCGCCCCAGAAGTGTTTCTCACCATTTACAGCCTCTGATCAATACGCACCTCCTGTGGTTTCTGGCTGCTGTGCTTTTTCCAGCTAAATCCCACCATATTAAGCTGTAAGGTAATTTGTTAGCAGATCGGGTGTTACTCACGACAATCAACGACACTAAAATGGTTCCACAATGCGCATTATTTTATCAGCACTCATTTTCAGAGTGCTTCAGTAAACACACAGCAGTAAACATGTTTTCTACTTGGACAAGCAGGTGATTTCAGGGAGATGAGCTTTGATAAGTGGCAGCAGGTTTTATTTTTTAATTAATATCAACAATTTGGGGGTAAAATGTATCCTCCCAGGTTATGGTCGGTCATAAAATCCACTGTTTTGAAACCCTGAAAAACCTTCAAAGTTCAGAGGAAAAGGCAAGATCCCCTTGTTTGCGGGGGAGTTTTCCATGCTCTTGTTCCTGATACCCATTTTGCGCCGAGGCATTTTACATTTTTGTATTCAACTTGAAATAAAGTATTTTTGTTAGTGAAGTCTTCGTTTTAAGTCCTATGGTTCTATCCGGTACTTCCCCTGTGACAAAATGAACCAACCTGAGACAAGAGACAGACATGGTTTAAATACACTGGGAAGGTGCAGGTGATTCGACACAGGTGGAAACAATCACATAACAGGAACGGGCGTGATGCTAACGCAGGAAACTACAAAATAAAACCGTAAACAAACCCACAACGTGGCAATATCCCCCATCTGGATGCATGTCTGATCTACGCCCCATATTGAGCATGTGCCCATGTATCAGCGTTTAACAAAAATGGAAGAAGACGCTGGACTGGCATTTCTCAAAATCAGCTATCGGCAACCATGCTTCTTTAAAAGTTGTCCTCGTCCTACTAATCTGCAAATACGCCCTCAAAGTAATGTAAAGAGAGATTATTAGAGAAAAAAGTTTCAACATATGGTTTACAATACCCCCCGGCTCAGAGTTGGTGACAAAAAGGGAGGCCACTCACAAACATTGTCCAGATACTGCTTCATTTCGCCTACACACCTTCAGGTTGTTTGAGCTTGGAGCAGCAGGGCCTACTGAGAGGACAGAGAGAGTCACTCCCCAAAGTGCTCTTTTATTTCCTTCTTCGAGGTCCCAATCACAGTGATTGGAGAAAGAGGTGAGTGTTTCACCTCCGGCCACCAGGAAACCCCTGGCCGAGCAGGAACACCGCCTGCTGAGTGGGAGGGTGGTCACACGTGTCAGCAGAACGGCCTCTGGCCCAATCCCATTCTCCCCCTATATGGACTCACTGACTTTGGCCTCCTGCTCTCTCCATGTCAGCAGGAGGCAGCCTGTGTTTTGGGGAGTGTTTGAGGGCTCTCAGACAGACATTTTTCCAATCCTTTTGCCCAAGGGAATTACCCCCAGTCATTGCAATTCAACGTTAAAACGGGATAACCAGTGAAGGCGCGGAGACGTAAAAGAAGGTAATCAAAGAGCAATACGCATGCTTCGTTCTTTTTTCAAATCTTGAAAAACTGCTCATGCCTCTTTGGACGTAAATGAAGGTAGAAAAGCTCTTAGTCAATATGTCTTCTCCACCAATGCTGAGACGAGTCTATGAAAAGATAGAGGGATGGTGTTTTTCTCATTACATGCACACAATCACCTTTACAAATTAATCTCCCAATGCTTTCTGCGTAACGGAGTCAGTGAAGTCGAGACGTTACTGTAGGTAGCAAAGCTCGGGATAGAACGATTCAATGTTGACTAGTTTTCACAGAGCACATGGACGGCGGTCTGGAGAAAAGTCCCGCTGGTTTGATCAGTCAGTCATCCCCTCAGTCTCACGTTTTTGGTTCCTTTTAAAAAAATCACGACTTAAATGTAATAATGATGTCATTAACATTTTGAAGATCAGACAAAAGTCGCTTTTCATTATTTTAACAGGTATTTTAGCTATTTATATATTCACTTTCATGAAGTTGGAGGGCTGCCAAGAACTAGAATGAAACAGAGAAAGCCGTATGAGACAAGATACCCTACAGTTTGCTTTTTAAACTCCATCTTAAGTAGCCCTTTAATGAATGCGCAATGAAACCCAATCTGTTCTGTCACCCTTCTCTCATGTGTGCTGTTAGGATACTCCTTGTTGTGATAACAGTAATGATTCACACATGACAGATGATGTGTCTGAGGTCTTCTCAGGTGTAGGGACCCAGAAATGTTAAATAAATATGTTATGTTTTGAAACAATACACACTATCTCTCATACATGAGGAGGAACACATCGATGGATGGTGGAAATTACAACTCTACTGTAATGGTTTATGCATGTGCTGCATGTCTAGAAGTTATTGATGCCTCTCTGTTCTTATGTAATTAACCTGCAACACACCATGTTCATTTTATGATCAGTTGCTCAGCTATCAATTTCATTCTCCTGCAACAAACAACAAACCGCATTCACAAACACTCACCACTTGGCCAACTCTCATAAATGTCACGGAGCACAGCACTTGTTCTTTTTTATGTGGCATGAGTAGGTGCCCTGACTGGCCACATTTAATCTTATAGTAACACCCTTAGGCCCCATTAAAAACAAAGGCAACACCAGCAGGCTGAGAATAGCTCACCCCTGCAGCACAGTTCTGAGCCTTAATGACCTTAAAGGAAAAATCACCCCAAATTATAAATAGGCTTTCGTTGGGGTGATACATTAGGACATTTCACTTGGGGCTGTGAAAGATTGCAAACAGCCAACAAAGTTGTGCATTGGAATGGGAGACTGAGGCTTGATGTTTAATAACAATATATGAATTGCACATCTCCTTTATTGGCGTGTTGTGTATGGCATCCTTCTATACTCTCATTGTACAATCCACTAAAAATATGGTTAAATAAATTGACATTGGGGATGCAACCATACATTAAGAATCAAAGGGATGAGTAAAATATATTTTGATCGGATTTTGTTCAAGTTCCTGTTCTTACGAAATGAAGGATTCACTTCACGCTGTCTCTGACTGCATGACATATTCCAAAAACGTGGAAATGTTATTTCAATGTCTTTCTAATCTTATTTCATCCAATGAGTTGAAATAAACTTCACAACCTGACCTTCATCACAAAATTGAGCCACACAAAACCTATGTAAAGTTTGCTTTTACTTCACTACCTGTAACATGCATTCTAGTAAACTCAACAGAGAACCTTCAAACCGTGTTGATTTGCACCTCCCGGGAACCCAAACATAATGTCCAAAAAAAAATGTCCAAATGAATATATTGTTGCCTTGCATCTGGCTCGGCTTCCCACAGTTGTATATCGCATTGTGTAGAAACTATAAAAACACTTAGATTAGAGCAACTGCTGGGCTTTGCTGCTTGTTAAGTTTGCTTGTTATGTATTTACAATACATAAGAGTGAAGCAGATGGTATAAATCTTCACTTCCACCTTCAGCACTGATAAAAAGCTGTGTCTCTAAAAGTTTTGCCTGGGGTGTTAACTGAGCTTTGATAAGATAATAATTCAGCCTAATCAGCGATATCTTGCAACATGAGCATTTCTGTTATTCAGTTATTTGCAAACATCTAATGTGACAGATACAACAAATATGTCTGCATTTGGATGAGATAGAACGGAGGGAGATATGAATACTTGCACTAACCAATGACACGGCTAAGCTGTATGACATGCCAGGATATGAAGCCTGACCATCCTGTGTGTCTTGATTGCAAGGCTGTAATAACGTACTTCAGCGACGACACCAGCGATGCCTCCTCAGAGACCAACTGTTCGACAGATTTGGGTCAAATGTAAAATTCAAGCTTTCACGTCAAGATTATCTTTAATCTCCTGAGCAAATGGAGGCTGGTCTTTTTTTGGTATATCTAGCCTGTGTGTGATTGACATACCTAGGATGGCAGAAAAGACAATCAAGAAAACAAACATCAAAGTGTAACATCCCCTCAGGGACTGACAGCAAATGTGCCGTAAGTGATAAAGTGATGACAGAAATACAGTCATGGGTCACTAGTAGAATTATTACTGGAGTTCTTCCTATTACTTACATAATGTGAATTCAGTTTACCTTATTCCCATAATGACTGGGAATAATCTGTGGCAGTGAAGTTGTTTCCTCCGTTGTTTCCGTGTTTTCTCATCAAATCAATTTGAGTCAATTTTTTTTCTATTTTTTTATGTGCGTATGTCATGACATTGTGACGGTCAAGGACAATCACCAAATCACCTTCTGTAGAGACACATAGCAATAAACATATAATCGCAATGTTTTACTACAAAAGCCTGATTTGGATCCCATCCCATTCATACTATATAAAACATTAAAAGTATATTTATGCAGTCAATTAAATAAAATTCTGATGCATTACAATTAAAGGAGAGAGGGTAAGAAACAAAATCCATATACTCCTTTTATATGTTACTTGTCTCTGTACTACTTCTACCTGTCCAGATAAGTTTTGTTCCGGTTTGTCAAGATAAAGGTGGACTACACTGAGAAGGTTTCACAGGTGTTTTTTACCGTGTGCAGTCGGGTTAAAGTTGAATCGCCATCTTCACAGGTTGCATGTTTGAAATCGTCTTGCCCTGGACAGGAGAAATACCCACAGAGAGCCTGCGGATGTGTGTTAATTGATCAATGTGTCGTTGACGACTGTTCTCTTTCAGTGTGTCAATTTGTCAATACGCTGACAGTCAGCTGTCATGCAGAGCAGAAAAAGTCTCCCCCTTCTGAAGAGCTCAAGGAAAATCTTACTCCTTTACTCGCTACCTAGACAGCAAGCAAATTCTTGCTTTTGTGCAGACAGATACATTTTACACAGGGAATTTTTCAGTCAGTGAATCATCATCTTACACTAACGCTACCCTTGTGCTCCGTTTTTAGATAGATTGTGCCATCGGCTGAAATAATTGTGCCCCATCCAGATGAAAATGAACATGGTGCACGTGAAGTGTACACGAAGATACCATATGCACTTGGATCCCAATTGAAAACTATGGTCACCCTACGGATACCTGCTAAACATTGAATTAACCATATTCATCTCCTTTCCTCTTCATCTCAAAAAGGTAAAAACTAACTTGAAAAAAAGTCATATTTATACATTGTCATTTTGAGAAAAAAAGGCTGCAAAAGCAGCTAGCAGAAAAATAATGGCCTGGGATATGATGCATCATAAAAAAGGACTTCGGATAGCTCTGCAGCCATTGAGAACACATCCCGTTATTTATGCAGTGTGAGAGAGGGCACACTTAATTTCTCATCTGATCATGGAGACAGATTCTATTTACAGCCTGCACTAGGGAGACTAAGAAAGGAGGAGACAGAATGGCCAATGAAAAGAGTCTGTGTCACAGAAGGGTTCATCCGGTCAATCTGACATACTTCATTAGTACCACTACGTCCCCAAAACCAGGAAAAAACTTTAAATAATATAGAATAACAGTACTTTCTCTTTTCCTTATTGTTCAGAGAAACAAGGCAATATAGGTGGTTTGGCTAATTTTCCTTTAGAAAGACACACATATTATGGCTTCTGTGTGGAAAGCAATAATATGCAATATATGCGATACCAGTTAAATCCTGGTTTTGTCTTTGATCCCCTGAACACTAGTACATCAGTGTCACAGTGTCGGTTTGTGTCTGGTTTTATTTTGTAGTTTCCTGCCTCTTGTGTCCCTGGTTTATCTTTACATTGTGCCCTGAATGTCGTCTCCCTGTTTGTGAGTTCCAGATCCCTGTCAGCGTTTATTAAAGTACTTTTTGTTTGCAACTCTGCATTTGAGTGCTGCTTCCGCCCCCCCGTTGTGACAATCAGGTTTTCAGATACTTTGTGTAGACACAATATACGGTAATGTGATCATCTTAATATTTATATATATATTTCTATGGTCAGACAGCTAGACCTATAAGAGTTGTTCCAAATCCCCAACTGGCTTTTAAGCATTGAAAAACTTGACAGTTTAATCCTTCATACCTGTGCAGTTGGGTGGAACAGCTGCAGGCTACCATTGCTTTGGTTATATTGAGTGTTTACAACTTTTTTAGAAATGTTCTCTGTTTAATAGAAAGCCGGATGTTTCCTGTCTACCCTCCTTCAAAGAGTTAAGAGTACGTATAATAAATATGTATCTAATGTGTAATACACTACGTATATTTGAAGTCTAAATTCTGTGATTTTGTGTCATTTAACATTCACACTCGGTGGTTAAAATGAGGATTCTTCCGTGGACACGTTCAATAGCACTGGCGCAAGTGTGCGCTCAGAGTGAGGCTGTAAAGTTGAAACTAGATGATTGGTCTGGTGATGCTGATACACAGTCCATCGTCATTGTGACATTATTGAATCTCTGGTAGATGGAAAAAAACGCTTGGGCTAAAAATCTAATTGCCTGACCTTTTATCGACCGCTGTGGGGGGAGAAGCAGGCGTATGTGCATCATCCCTCGTTACATCCACATAATTAACGCCATCGATCCGGCTCCCCCTTTTTCTCTCCTCTGATGAGGACGGACCTGGCGAGTTGGAGAGTGACAGCTGTCATGCCAAGTGATACGAGGAAAATATGTGAGCCTACAAGTCAATGGCATTGCTACGCAGGAGGAAAAAAGGGCCAAGACAAGGAAAATCCATTGAGTTCACAAATAAACCTGGATGTTAATCAAAACAGTATTGACTATCTTTATTTGGATGTCAATGGCTTCTTCCAGCCCATTGATTTTGTTTTGTTGCCCATCTTTGGATTTGTACTTGACTATCGGATCAAGCGTGACTTTATTATGGGCCACCAGGAAACATTTGAGGTATGCTCAACAAATCTTGAGCTGATAAGAAAAGGTTGAAAATATGAATTCTAGCACTGTTGTTTTTCCATAATGGTCATTTTAAAAAGCTCAACATGGATATCTATATATTTTATGACAAACTTTTAAAGTTACAAAACACTTGAAGTCAAAAACTTTTATCACGCAGGGATAAAATAAAGTGCATCTCATGCCTCAAGCCTCTACATTGCCTCAATGTCAGAAAATGCTTATCTCAATGAAAAGCCCATCCTGGATGTAATCCAGCATTACATCACCTCGGGGGGATAACAGCTTTATTTCCTCCCAGGAGCCCAATTTCTTTTTCCCTGTCAACCCTCACATGATTTGCATACACGGTCAAGAGGTCACGGACTCAGCGGCACAGCCTGACATTTTAATTCTGTGCTGACAGCAGCCAGTGTGCCCGGGTCCTTCCCTCCACCGCCTACATTGGTTTTATTCAGCTTTTGTTTGTACTTATATCCGCCACTCTTGTTTCTTCAAACCGGTCTTCAAAAAGAGACATCATGACGTAGCAATTAGTGTTTGACGTTCAGAGGTATAATATATGGAATGTGTATAATCATACAACATAATACGTCATTAAAAGACAAATCACACATCCTCACAAGCTAAATATCCATTCAAAGGTCTACGGTATAATCTATTTATGTGAATGGCATTAGGCCACTTAGTTAACCTATTCAGAAACAACACTACTTCTAAACTGATGTTTAACATTTTACAATTATAATTTTATCTGCACATGTGTCACACTACCCATTTCTATATCATTTTATTGAAAGCTCTTTCCAGAAGATTTGACAGCAATGTGGCAATTACGCGCTGAAGGGCAGTAATTGTCAGCATGGCATGCTGCTTTGATTCATGCCTGTTGCATAATTCCACATTTCTCTGTGGAAAGAAACACTTTTCTTTACGTACCTAAGTCACTTCTAGCAGACATTCTTCAGTGGATGGAGCACTAACAGCTGTCCTGATACACAACGAGCGATGTCACAGCCTGAAGAGAGGAAACTGAAATTGTTTGTGTTCTCTCTTCAACATGACTCTATGGGTTATTTATTCAAAAGGAGTGTATTCTTTAGCAGGTTTAGGGTTACTGTTCATGCTGACTGGACATCCGTGTTGATTGTGACTGTTGAAAATTGTTGGGAGTGGAGCCCGTAAGCAAAACTCTTTTCCAACAAGCTTTTTTCAAACAAACGACACATTGATCGACATGTTCGCTAACACACAGATTTATTCTCTCAATTAGGAAAAAATTGAAAGCCTCTGATGTTTTCTCTTCGGCATCACATCCAGATAGAAAGAAGTGCTGTGCTCACAGTTGTAAACAGTAATGACTTCTTTTTTCAATAACAATGTGAAATTTACGATGTGAAATTTAGGAATGACACTTGTGTCCCTTCACTGGGGTTGGATGGCGTTTCTCTACGTCTTACGTTGGCTTGGTGGAAGTGTTGGTGACGGTGTTTAAACTCAAGGGCTGTGAGTTTTAGCAAAGTAGCTGTCCTGACATAATTCATTTTTAGATGAAAAAACTAATTGCCCCTCGTCTTGATTTATCGCAGCAAAGATGTCATGAAAAAAGGATGAATATAGCGGTAACGGCTCCGAAGTTGACTTTCGTACGTTACAGCAAGCTATCTACTGGCTTACATTGAGAAATGGGAAATTTGGCTTGTGAATTAATCAGGCTGGTTTCTTGCTGCACTGGTCGCCGAGGCCAAGCCAGGTGTTGAAGGTCAGTAAAACCTTATAACTGCTATTGTCTTCTCAGCCCTCAAATCAGTCCCTCTGCCAGTGGCCATAGTGCCAACTTGGAAGAGGAACAAAAAGGCCTGACAGAAAACAATGTGGGTGTTTTTATACCAGACAAATAGAGAATAGGAGCATGTGGTTGAGGCAGCTTTGAAGTGGGCCGAGTAAGGATCAATGTACAAATCACTTCTGCCAAAGTAATGAAATTAGTTTCCCAACACAAAGCCAGTAGTATTCTCAGTCCTCGATGTGGTTAGTGGGCTTAAATGTCAGGAGGCTGTGGTCCAACAAAAAAGAATTACTCAATCAACTAACCAACATTATTGAAGGATATTACATTAGTGGCTGTAAATCATAATGCACATGTGACACAATGACCAGGAAGTGAACAAGATTCTGGTGTCATCACAAACAGAACTAAATGTCTGCTAAGCGTGTTAACTGGTGTCTCTCAGCCACCACGTTGACGGTAATGGTTTAAAACAAATGTCCTCGTTAAAGCCTTCAATTTTGCACTAATCCATTTTGTATACTCATCCGTTTCTATTATCTGCACCTTCCGTTTATTACCAGCCATCAAGGAGGCAGTCGGCTGAAAGTCACCAGTTAACACGTTTAGTCAACACTGAGTCACTGTGACTTTCCATCGTAGTGATGACGTCCAGACTTCTAGATTGTCAGTGTGCGGCGTTGCTCTTGCCTCTAAAATAACCCAAATTAACAAGGAATCACTATGAATGATACTGTGATGTATAAACGATTGTTGGTGGTTGCACGTGTGGCAATATGTGTATTGATCTTGCCCTCATGCAAAAGGTTCAAATAATGTCTGTGGTTACGATATTCTTCTACCAAATGACACATGAATCATTGTGCTCAAGTATTTATACTGGAAAATAGCGGATGAGCCACAGACGGCGTCATTTGCCACCCGGCGAGGATTCATCTCTCCTGAAAACTTATGTGCGAAATCGTTACATTTTTGATCTCAGATTTAGTTTTTCATGAAATGTTGAGCTCCACATGAAATGTGCCATGTGCCCATAATTACTGTGCAACTGGTTTCTATCTAGTGGAGACAAACAACAATCTCACAGATGTTGTCCCCTGGGAGGCTCGCTCTTTTGATCAAGGTTTTATTTTGCCTTCACATTTTTCATTATTTTATAGACTGAGATTGTTGTTTATTTCATAGGTAATTCTTTGACAGTTGTGCGAGGTGTGCTGGTGCTGGACCGGCTACTCAGTTTTTGTTAGCCAAGTTGTATCATCTATGAGCATTTGTAGGGAAACACAATATTTAATTTTGTCGATATGCCACATCCAGGCAACAGGCGGTAAAAAGAACAGCCATTACAGGATATTAAAAAGGTACACAATGATGGTAAACATGACTAAAACCACGGATAAAGAATTTGCAGCAGGTGAAAAACGTACTTCCAATCTTTTATTATACTCATCTTTATAAGCAACTTTTGAATTTCCTTATAAAGTAATAGAATATAAAGTGCAGGAGAAGTTTCCTTTATAAATCATACTGTGTTGAATACATTTACATACAGTACACAGTGGTTGTTTTACTCTATATTTAATGATTCAATAATTAAACATACCTTTGGCTTTATAAGTGATTGAAACTGTTCAAAAAATGAATACTTAATAATTAGCATACAAATAATAAATGTCCATTACACTTTACCGCTGTAAGCCGTGTAACATGTATTATTCAAATCAAATCTCAATGAAAATATGGCACAAAATGCCTAATAAAAGATTTGGAATTGATTTTTAAAAGCGTCCCAGATAACAACGATTCTCTATCTCATATGAAACAACTCAGCCATAAAATGATGCCATTCAGCAAGCTATTATACTCTAATCAGCACAGAGGAGTCTTCTAACCAGTGTAAAACTCACTTTAAATTTAAAAAAAGAGAGATATTACCGGTGGCTGTGAATGCATCCGTTGAGGTCTTTTTTTTTTGGGAACAAAACATTTCCTTCAGTGGTTGGCATATTGTTTAGCAATGAACCATCTTTCATACCCGGTAAGTTTGACTTCATCTTTATCGGGTGTGTGTGTGTTTGTCTCTGTGGAAGGTCACCTACATAATTTCGTCGCTTATTAGAATTGATGGTTAGATATCGCATATTCCTCGCTAATGATTGCTGATGTCAATGTGCAATTTTGCAAAAAGAAAAATTCTGGTGAGATCAGGAGCATGCAACTTTCTTGCTCTTTAAATCCAACCCATACTAGTTCCACACTTTCGCAGTGCATCAACTTTTTGTGATGCACTGCGTGTCAAACATGGACACATTTGACATTCAACACTTCGTTAGCATTTTTAGATTAAGGCCACAAAAATGGGAAAAATTGCACAGATACCTAGAAAGACAAATAGAAAGGACATGAACATTGTCCTCCCTTGTAAAAGCCATGCATGGCCATCCTTTTTCTCGGATTTTGTTCTGAGTACTTGCTCTAAGCGTCTAGATTTCCAGGCCAGCTACATGGAATCCTAATGTGTCTTGTACAGATGTGCTAAAGGTTGCCGTTTGCGTCGGTATCGGAAGGCGACGGCCGTGACATTGTGTCGGAATTTGAATCCCTGTTTTGCCGTTTGATATTCTAATTGTATCGTGCACTCTTAGTCTGCAACGGTTTAGTACCAACTATTTATTTCAATCTAATCATTTAAATAGCAAAATAATTAGAAATATCTATTTGCATTTTCTTTGGACTTTTTTCTGGCAATCATAATTTGCATAACATTTGGGTGTAAAGTTTATTTCTGTTTGATATGAACCAGATGTGTGCCTGTTGTAATGCTTATGGACAGAATAAATACATTCCTTCATGTGTGGATCTTTCTTTGTCTTCACAACTGGTTTGAATTAGCGTCATTAACTGGAGACAATGAACAGTGATGTGAAATTCATGATTACTGAGTCCTTACATTTAATCAATCAATATGCGAATAAACATGACCTCATTAGACTAACATTACCCAAGGGACACAATATGGTTAGACCTCATGGACATGGTCAGGGGACCCGCATGTTTTACTGAGCAGAAATGGGAGTTGATTGTGAAAGTCAAAGGTGACTGGGTTCCATCATAAAGCGCTGAAACGTTTCGGAGGTCTCAGGCGCCCACATCATTTAAACGTAGGACGTGTCTGATGAGGCCTGACAGACTGCGGTTATTCCAGTGGGCTGAATTCCTATTGTTGCCAAGACAGATGTGGAGAGAGTTAAACGCAAACATATGGCCTGTAAACCACACACACACACATGCAGTGACATACGTACTGACACATTCATTCTTGAGTGCACGCAACCCGTGGTTTCAAAGGGACGGGGAAACGGCCGTCCTGCTGTGCTGACCCCCCCCCCTGTACCCCCGACCCCCAGCTGCTCCTCTGGGAACAGGATATATGGTTCCCTGGACTGGCCGGTTGTTCACCTCCTGTCAACGTGTTCTCCTCACATGTAAATCACACGCCCCTTGTGTTCCTGTGGAGCGGAACTAAAGAGACTGACGTGGAAAATCGTAAAGAGGAGAAGGTGGGCGTCCGAAACTGGATTGAAGCTGATGGAGGAAGCTGAAAGCGTGGGCACAATGGCAGGTGATATAACTCATAGAATCATTTCTTTTTGAATAATTTCTGTCAAATTAACTGAATGTATCTTGTACATATTTTACGTTGTTCATGCTGTAGACATGACATCCATTGCATCTTGGGAGAGGGGTCCCTCCTCAGCCGTTCTCCCTGGAGTTTCTTCCTTTTTTCTCCCCGTTGAAGGTTTTATCTTGTTTTTCCTGTGCCGATGTGAGGGATTCGGGTCGGAGGATGTCGGATGTGTACAGACTGCGAAGCCCACAATTTGTCATTTGTGAACTTGGGCTATGCAAAATAAAATAAATTGAAATGAATTGAACTAAAGGAATATGTAACATGTTGTGCAGAGTGGGGGTGGGGTGTCAACAAGGATGAAGTAGACTTGGTGATGAGAAGGATCCAGATGAGGCTGTGCAAGCATGTGAAACAAGATCATCTGGAAGTCCTTTGTATCAGGCAGAGGTTGAAGCTCGGGAGATCATTACCAACACAAAAGAAAGGCTGAGCGAATCTTCCAATTTACACTTCAGGATAAGTCGGTTTCTTACCAAAGTATGGAGAACTGTGTGCAAAGAGCAGTTGATACCTCCACAACACACTGAGGCCACTACTTATGAGATATTTCATCAACATGCATGAACAACTAAATTAATTGCTTAAATAAATTTACCAAAATACTTTTTTTTTTTTAAATCTCCTTTTCCGTTCAGTGATCAAGCCCCAATAATGCAGAACTGTTGAATGCATTCATTTTTATGTTTAGAGTGATACATCTAAACAACATCCGTGGATCGTGTGGTGGAAATATACAGATAGGTAGTGGAGGGAGATTTTCAAAATGCTTAGTCTTAATTAGTGAAGTATTGCACACATTGCTAGGGCTCAACAACCCAAGAGAAACTCAAGAAATTTCACTTGTTATTCCCCATCGTTGTTATTTCAATTCATATAAGATGGGGTTTTAGGTCACACCAACACATTACTGTCATTTTAGTCAAAGGTAAGTAGAGGTAACGGGAAAGTTCTTTTCCTGTCCAAGAGCTCTACATGTTTCTTCTGGCTGAGAATTTCTTCTCCTTCCAGAAAACAAAGTTGTCCACAGACCTCTAGCTGCCCCATGCATGTTAGAATAGTGCTTCACTTCCTGTCTTTCAGAGATTGTCTGGGAAGTATTCTAATGTACACTGACTGTTTAGAGCAGCTGGTCTAAAAGCATATTCCAGTTTATCTCTAAACTGTAAAACCACTGCGGTAATGATGCTGATTCAGATCTCAGTCTCTCACACTTTTACCAGGTGACGTCAGTTAGGTCCCTGAGGGTTCAGGGGTCAGTGTTTAGACAGAATCATAAAAGCATTCCTAACAGCTTTAAATTGTTTCTTTTCAGGCATTGCACAACAGCAGAAGGAGCTGACTGCTAAAAGTCTATGGAAGGTCTATGGAAGGGTTTGCAGAGGTATGGATGAGCCGGCCGCGGTCTCAGACAAGCCCTAAGCTGAATGTTGCTGACGGATGGAGGAGCCAGGCACCAGTGCTGAGAGGAACGTGATGACGACGTAGGACGGATGGATGCATGGACGGACGGCGTAGGAATTGTGAGAAGGAGGACATAAATAACAGTATTTAGGCTTATAAATTATATTGGCTTTTACCATTTCTATGTACAGAACCCTGCCTGTTTTTGACCACGTCTGAAAATAAACCTTGTACTTCGGTCTACCAGATCATGCACTTGAGTCATCCTGTTGCTAGCCTTTTCCCTGTAGTGGAACATCATTTATTAATTTATAGAAACACAGTTTTTCTGTAAAGATGAACTTACCCTTCACTTCAGGTCTCAACAACTTATTTTTCTGACTGCCCAAAAACAGTCATCTTATCGGACACCTCAAGCATCCCATCAGGTGTTGGAATCTCAGGCAGCAAAATCTACAAATGACTACGGCTTGTATGCTTTAGCTGCATTAGAGATAAGGAAAAGGAAGGACAAAAACAAGGATTCAAAAGCCAGGAAAGGCCAGGGGTACCAAAAGATTTTAAACCAGAAAAATGTTTTCGAAAAGATAGTTGAGAAACAAGTGGCTCGTGGATTCTGAGCTTAAATATTGACACCATCATTCCAATGAGGCCATCAAAAATGTGCTAATGTCAAAAACAAAAAGGTCTGGTGAAAATGTTGTATGTGTACAGACTGTGAAGCCCTCTGAGGCAAATTTGTAATTTGCGATTTTGGGCTATGCGAAATAAAATGAATTGAAAGTTGTTGTTTTTTTGCTGCGTTGGTTCTTGTAAGAAACATTTTGAATAGTCAGCCCAGCCAGGTCCAACTTTATATTTTTTAAGTATTGAATCTGAAGCAATAACAGTTTGTCATAATTCCTGCACAAACTCATTATCAATGCATTAATCAAAGCATTACTGAAGGTTTATTCAACACCAATATTGACATTTTTGAAAATTCTGAAATTTTACCAGGATAAAGAAAACATTTGAAATGTCAGACCGTCATTGTAACATTTGACTCTTAGTTAAAAGGCTTTTTTTAATACATTCCTGTAATGGTTTAAATCACATATGTCAGAGTCAAGGCCCGCGGGCCACATCCGGCCCGCGAGAAGGTTTTTTACGGCCCCTGGGATGATCTTGATTTATTATTAGAACCGGCCCGCAGACCACAGCAAGCCGGCAGCCCGCAGATCTTTTACACGCACCAATACTACATTTCCCACAATGCAACGGTGACGCACCGAGCAGTAGGCTGCTTCATTTCAATATTTATTGGCACAGCAGTTGTCAGCATCACAGTAAAATTAACTTTCAGATACCCATCAAAAATGGCAAAACGGAAGGTGGACACTGAGAACCGGGGGTTTCAAACAAGGTGGGAGTCGGAGTATTTGTTCACGGAGGTAGCTGGAAAACCTGTGTGTCTTCTGTGTGGAGAAAGTGTGGCGGTACTGAAAGAGTATAATCTGAGACGACATTATGAAACGAAACACGACACGACAAAAACAAGAATATGGACATGGAACAAAGGCTACAAAAGGCAGAGGAATTAAAACGAGGCCTCAAATCTCGACAGGCTCTGTTCAAAAAAGCCAAATCACAAGGCCAGGCTGCTGTCAATGCCAGTTTTATTTTGGCAGAAGAGATCGCTAAATCAGCCCGGCGTTCCCGAGCGCACAGTTGGCTGATAAAATAGGTATGCTTGCCGCTGACTTTCGACGCCGATTTGCTGACTTTGAAGCACAAAAAAGCAGGTTGGAACTGCTCGGTAACCCATTTGCTGTTGACGTGGAAAGCTCACCACCAAACTTCCGAATGGAGTTGATTGACCTCCAATGCAATGATGCACTGAGGGCAAAATATGCGGCAGTGGGTGCTGCGGAGTTCGCCCGTTTCCTCCCCGACACAATGCCCCAGCTGCGCATCCAGGCTGCTCAAACGTTGTCTATGTTTGGCAGCACATACCTGTGTGAACAACTGTTTTCTTTGATGAACTTGAACAAAACATCACACAGAAGTCGACTTACTGCTGAACACCTCCACTCAATTCTGAGGATTTCCTCAGCTCAGAGCCTTACCCTGAACATTGATGAACTTGTGGAAAAGATGGGACACCACCAAGTATCACCCTCAACCTCAAACAAGTGAACATTACTGTGCAATCACATATTTAGAGTTTTTACTCAGTTCAAGTTTAAAAGTTAAAGTTTAATATTTGTTTTCACTGCATGTTACTTCTCCTTAAACAAAGTGTTGTTTTTGATTAATAGATTTTTGCACTTTATTTTATTCTATTTCAATCCAATTATATTTTAAAAATATTTCAGTTGAGTGGATGATAGAAAATTGCTATTATTGTTTTTTTCTTTGAAGTAAATTTAGCCCACTTTTGCTAAAATAGAAAATATAGGCTACTGATGGTGCCTTGAATACCGGTTTCTTTCATTTAATGTTCATGTTATGGGGATTTTTATATAAAGGAAATTTGTCTTTAGTGTCTGTTGAAAATTAAAGATTACTGACAGAGCCATAAGAAAATATTGCTTTATTTATCTGATCATATTGGAATATATTTGTTAGGTTTTCAGTAGGTTCAATTAGGTTCACTAGACTATATGCGTCATTTAAAAATTTTTCAATGAACATTCGAACAGTCCGGCCCTCGGCTTGTAGCTAAATTTTTTATTTGGCCCTCCGTCCATTTGACTTTGACACCCCTGGTTTAAATAGTGACCCTCTTTGATAGTTAGTAGTTGTTGAGTTGCTTAGGAGGTTGATGTATAATTTATAAAAATGTTTCTTAAAATAACAGGTTTGACTAACTGGTGAAATATCATTTTGGTTTTTTTTTCCAGATGATGTAATACTTGGATGAATGAGCTGCTGCTTCACTTGACGTGGAGGTCGACAGGTTTCTTCCAATATGTTTGACAAATGAGAACAAGCCTTCATACTTGACTTTGTTCCTGTGAAAGTGGACAGACTTAAACAGTGGTGTGATAACCATCAGAGTGAGCTGTTGGGGATAGCGTAAGCCTTTTATATTTTCCTTTTACTCTGGGAATGCTCATTGTGGACATAAATACACACCGCTGCTTTTAAATGGGTTAATTAAGACTGTATCATTGGCAGCAGTTGATAGCATGAAAGCAGCCATCACTCTAATTAAAGTGCTTAAAGCCTTGCATTTGCCAGCCGAATCACACTACCATTATTAGTTTTTTCAGCATTTCTGCTGAGCACTCCACTGTTTGTTGTGTGATGTTTCAATCTGCATCTCCTGTTCTTATTACTGTTTTGGGAATAAATTGTTCTAGCTCTGGTATACATTTCTGTCAGTTTTATAACCCAATTCAGCATGAGAAACTGAAAATAATTGCGGGCCATAACATCCCCATAAAGCGCATCCGGATAGATTGTGTTGATTTGCTACTTGTTTCCATAATCCTCTTTTTTTCCACAGAAAATCATATATTCATAAGCAGCATTTCAGTCGTACAACAATGGTTTCATTATTTTTTTTCAACAGTAAAAAAATGAAGACACCCAAAATGAAATGAAGGCAAATTTATAAATGATGATATTTGTTTAAAATGAAAGAAATACGATTACGTTAGCTAACACTAGCCAATTAGCTATCCTCACATATAAGGAATCGATTCCAATATCGTGCATGAGTGCAGTCTATTCTATACAAGGCAGTGATGGCCCTTTGTACCTGGTGCCTCAGCTGAAATCCTTTTATGAATAGTTCTGGAAATATCATCGTACAGCGCCATGTCTGTCCCAGACTGGGAAGATGACAAGGCAGGAACCAGGATGAAGATGTTAGCGACTGAACATGATGCAGCTGCCTCTGGACAAACAGAATTGAAAATGAGGAGATGGCAGCATATTGATTCTACAGAGAACTTAAACTCCCCTTGAAGATATAGAAAACAGCCAAACTATATCTAAATCCCCATTGATGCCGAGGTGAGGAGGTCTGGGGAAACCCTTACATGGAAACCAGAGGGTGTAGCTCTTTACAAAGGAAATATGTAAGCCTATTTGTGAGGCCTTTTCAGTCAACAAGTGCCACGTGTATTGTCTTTCTCACCTGCTGTAGCACCATTCAGATTTGCACTTAGTTACCCAGAGACAACACTCACTGACTGTAAGAAGAATATTTATTTTCGAGTTAAGTTTCAAGTTATGTTTTTTTTCCCCCCCATTCAACCTCAAAGATCAATGCACTCACAAATGTGCTCTACCTATCTGTCTATAACAGGCTGTGGTGAACAGAAGATATCTACCAGAAGGAAGGGAGCTACACTGTATTCATATGTCTTCAAGCAATTTGGGTAATTCTTTCTTTAGTTTCTTTCACTGCCAATCAAATAAATATATTGTGATATTACCTTTCAAAAGGGACTCAGATAGCTCTCTGTTGATAATCTGCTCTGCTCACCTTTGCCTGTGGATAGATGAACACGTGGTTTTATCCACAGATCCTGGTAAACACGGATTCCAGGAAGAGAAACCCAGAAAGGTAAAAGTCCAAAAGAAGTGGAGTAAATAAGTTAAAATTTGACATTAGCATTGCTTTCATTTGCAGACATCTGAGGAGTGTTTTAAACAGAGTGTAAGCAGAAGAAACATCATGAACATTTAGTTTTCCGTCTGAAAGGCCTTGAGGCGAAAAATAACTTTCATCCACCAAATGTCGAAGGTTGACAGCTTCCTCAACGTTTGACGGGATGTTATTTGAAGCCCCAAATGCCCCTAATCCTCACATAGAAATATTTGTGATCTCTCTTCCAGCTCTCCTGGTGGGTAAAAAGACTTCTGGCATTCCACATTCTCTGTGAGGGATTTTGAATAATAGCAAAAGCCTCCACCACTCTGCGGCCATCTGTTCGTAGAGCCAAAGAAACCGTTTTTTCTCTGTCCAGGGGGGTAAATGCCATTCAATATCAGTTATAATCAAAGAGTGGCAGACTGGTTCTTGGCCTCCTGAGGGATCACGTGCTAGTAATTACATAGACACATTGGCCTGGAGGTTCTGACCCGAGACAACAACCATAGGATGGAGGGGCTATGAGCAAAAGCACGCTCATTATGTCCTCCAAACTGAGATTTGTCTTTCCAAATGACTAAAAAACATGTGTCGGTGTTTCTCAAGGTCTTCAGCGAATCAGTTTCTCTATCACGGAATTATCACTTTTTTTTTTTTTTAATTGTCCAAATGTCGGTCACAAGTTCTACTGTTGCACGGACACATGCTCGTTTTTCAAGCTGTAAGTGGTGAGTTCTTCACTGACATCAGTCACATACATGTAACATATCCGATACATGTGGGCACTTCACTAGCGGCTTCTTTTGACCTGCTGGCAAAGAGCTTTTTACCACAAGGGTAAAACATGCTGACACTTGGATCCCATAAACCTCAGTACAGTGTTTGAAAATAACCCTTTCTGGAACGAGTCACTCAACGGCTTCCCACTGAGGAACACTCTGCTAGTCCGACAAGCGTTTTTCTTCAATTGATTTATCTTTTTTTCTTATACAGAAAAGTGGGTAATAAGTGTAATTAAAACTCTTGAAATTGTATTTAACTGCCGGCTGCACCAACCTTTCCATGTTTGTATCTCAAATCAAAAAACTCTCCTTTTCAGAACTGCTTTTAATGTATGACCAAAATTGTGTGTAAAGCTTTTTTACATGATGATTCTAATATAAAGTGTCTGAGTACAATGTAATGAACTGTATGAGTAAAATGTATTATTTTTTGTCTTAAAAGGGATATTTTCTTTTGAGCTGAGGAACGTATGCACATGACTGTCAATTAAAGATTAGTGCTGCCACCATATACAAATCTCATATACAAATCTTTTAAATCATATACAAATGCAACTGTATCTCTACTTTAAGCCGCCAGAGTCAGTGATGAGTAAAGATTAGACAAAAATAGACATTGCCACCTTTTAGCAGTCTATTAGTTATTGGTTATTCGAAAGTCAGCTGCAGCGTATTTAATTGATAATAATATCATTTTTTAGAAGTTCTGCAAGGACATTGGAATAGTAAATAAACTTGTACTTCTAATCTCTCAACCACTCAAAATACTTTTATAGTACAGGTGATGAACAACCATATTCAGAAACTGCAGGTACCATTGACCCCCCTTTACACCGATTTGCATTAACTTAAGGAGAGGTTTTTGGTGTTTTTAATGGACATACATTATGGAATACATGCACACAGTGTAAATAATGATTAAAAGGCACATTGGTCACTTTCCTGTCAGTTACAGTTTGGTATATTGTGATACACTATAAATATCTGGAGTAGTTAACCTCACATTGCACAATCACTCCAGATTCACCCAAATGATTTATACTAATCTGATTATCTTTCTATGTGATGCAGCCTCTTGATTTACTCTCTATGCCTTTCAACCTGTAATTAATCCTGCAATAATGTGTCTTCATAACATTCCCAGCAAAATCATTTTCTGGGTGTTCGACTCAGTTTGTGGTTTATAGAAACAGAAAAATTACTGTAATTTCTAAAACTCCCTCTCAATGTACAGAAGACTGATCTACGATCTGCAACATGCAGCAAACACAACGAAATGGAATAAATCTTAAAAATGGCAAAACTTGTTTCAACCTTAGTTGTTACTTCACTTTCCAAATTGACTCTGACTATGAAGACATTTCATACTCCCAGTAGGTGTTAATGACAGTTTTGAGGGATTGCTATTTCTTGACCAATGAAGGCCAGATGAAGCAAAAAAATAAAAGGCAGGATGAAAAACAAGGCTGGCGTTTAGAAATTAATAATTAAACCCGCAGAAAAAAGGAAATGGCCCTTTATGGTCGGGTTGTGTTATTTTGAGATTAGTGGTTCACCTCAGGGCAGGATATGTCCTGTGTGTCAGTCTGCTGGATGTGTAATGATAATAGAATCCACCCGGAGTAAAAAAACAACACCTGCCTGACACGCAGGTCAAATGTATAATGTATTTTTTAAGGACAGCCAGCTAATATTTCCACCTAAAAAGGGGCCTTTGGTGGACATTCAAAAGCAATGTGTCGTGGTGATAGATTCAGACTGAGTGAGCAACATGCTGTATAATGTAAGCAAAAAATGCAGTTTCACTTCATCATTTACAAATATATTAATCACGTTTTGTGAAAAAATTTAACTTCGATGGTCCCGGCTTGAACATATAGTTATGCTTTCCGAAACACCTTTAACAACTTGGACAACAAAATAACCATAGGGGCATTTTCTTTTGTGTGTCTCTCTAGTCATGCATTGTATTAATTTGCCACTACCTCAAGACTGAAAGACCATTTAACAAATCCACTTTTGATTCTAAATGGTTGCTTAATGCATTGGTCCATACTAGGTGCAGCCATTTTCAATTAATCCTTCTGCATTATGCATGATTACATTAAATAATCCAATAAATTGATACGGAGTCTCTGGCTAGGCGGAAGGACTCCGTTAATGGATTTCAAATGGAGTTACACCACTCTGGGATGATTCATTATTTAATTTATTGTTCCAAAAGGTAGCATGCCTTCTGGGTGACACTTTTATTTTAGTTGGCCAATTCAGGACACATGTCCTTCTCAACGTTTGTGTTCATTTCGAAACAAGAGGGGAACGCTAAGACAACAGGCCTTTGAACCAAAAGACTTGTATTAACATACTCCATATAATTTACAACCAGCGGGGGTTCTGCAAAAACACAGCGGAGATATTTACATTTTACAGAATTCATAACAACATAATTTTCTCTCAAATCATTTCACAGTAACCAGGGCGTGTCCCGGAGTTTCCCGAAAGGGAGGATGCAACATATGCCTGCATGGGAGCTCTGATCCTGGGGGTTAGGGTTTAAATATCTTACCATTGTATTACAATTAAAGACCCATAATAAGTTTCGTTCAGTGAGGGTATATATCGGTCAACCTTGGCCCACAGGAAAACGCTTGCACATGACAGTCTAAATTAAATCTCATTGCAAGAGATTTCTAAAAAAATAATTGCTATTGTAGTGGAGCTAGGCAATACCACATCTTTGTGTATAAATATGGAAATAGAGTCAGGAGGGGTGGCACGGTGGTGTTGAAGGACCTGGGTCCAAAACCAACAGCCAACAACCAACAGGCTTTCTGGGTGGAGTCTGCGTGTTCTTCGCGTGTCTGCATGTTCTCTCTGACTACCACTGAAAGATGCAGGGATGGATGACATGATGAAAGGAGTGTGTACACTGCGGAGAGATTTGACATCAGCAAAGTGTCGTCCAAAGCAGTCATCATGAACAGGCCTTCGGTCTTGCTGATATGCTGAGTCATGAATATAAAAAGTCTGTTAGGTGATGCATGAATAGAAAAGTATTGCAAAGGAGACTCACTGGAAATTAAAAGAAGTTGAAAACACAAAGAGCAAGGAACGAGAATCCTTTGATTTCATCTTGCAATGATGGTGTCTGGATACATTGAGTATGTCAGCTGAGATATCGATATATCGCCAAGGACTGATGAATGGTGGACGCGTCTAAGTAAATATTATCTGTAATCTGACAGAAGAATAAATCCAAGTTAAAGTTTCTGTATTTGGTAATAAAATACATCATAATGTACTACACATGGTGATTAACTGTTAATATGCAGCTTTCCACATGAAATGAACATAACTCGAAAAAAAAGACAAAATCAGTTTAATGAAGAAATCTATTTCACAGTCACATTTTTAAATTTCATTCACTACTCCCTCGTACACTGAACCAAAAACCCCACGGCTCATTATTCTTAATCCTGCTTTATTATTCAATTAGCCAACTGAACTGTGGTTTGAATTATCAATCAGTGACCCTGGTTAATCCTTCTCATTTATCTCATCCAATCACTACCCGGGACACTTTATATAGCTACACTAAGTTTCTCTTGTGTCTTACCTGAAGCCATAAGTCAGTGTTTTATATAACATATTAGAAGGCAAGTGATTACCATGTTAATAGCTTCAAATCTCCAAATCTGATGAAAATAATAAACATACATAATAGTGTAATTATATATATATATATATATATATACACACACATATATATATAACACTTTGTCACAATTCTGACCAATGCTAGGTAAAAAAAATCCCTCTTTATCCGTACTGTGTGTTAAAAATGTCCAACAGCTTACAACACCCAAATCTAATTGGTTTCAGCTTTCATTTAATTATTTTGGTCTATTCATTCCCATTGAGACTGCAAAAGTTGTTTTTTTTAGGACAAGCTGCTTGTAACCTATACCTGCCCTATGTGAAATAACAAAGAGCCAAAGTAAATAAGATTTAAACATCATGCAAACCAGACGTGCGGATATGTTTCCTCTAGAGAACCTGAGAAGCAAATAAAGCACATGTTTTTCAGGTTGATGGATCCATGGAGGACGTTTTAGTGTTTTGGCTGACTAATGTGCATATAATTCCAACAGCACAAATTAGATGAGATCGAAATCAAAAGGTGTTTTTTGCGTTTGTGTCCCTGCGCAGGCTCAGTTTTCAGTAAGTCAGAAAATGAATTAGAGAGCGTTGCAGTCCAATGAGCTTGGTCTGGCTTTTAGTGATTCTCTGGAGCACACAGCTCTGTTTTGTCACAGATTTATATTTCAGGAGAAGGTTCATAAGTTGCTCAACCATGACAGCCCTGTCCATTTGTTTCCATCACTTCACAGCTTTATTAAGAAATCGTATCAATTGCATCAGTGCACCACTTTGAAAAACAGATGGTGCTCCTTTTGTTGAGAAATGTAAAAGATACAGCTGTCTTTAACCTGGCAGTATATTCCCAGTGTTTCAGAGAGATCAGCTAACAGCCTCGTTTACATGTACACAGTGATGGTCCCATTTTTCTTATCTTGTCTGTCATTACATCCGGGGTGCTATCCATCTATATCCAGTGGCTTTAATAGTCTGTCTATGTATGTTTAGTTGATCATCCATCAGGCTTGTCTCACACATTTCTGCTCTTATTCATATTTCATGCATATGAACGAGTGTTTCCACATAACTACAAGACGTCTGTGTGTGGAGAAGCATCAGAGACAGAATTACAGAAAGGCTTTCTTTAAAACGCATTGGTTTACTGTTTAGTGCGGAGGTGTTTGAGGAAGTTGTATGTAT